>NC_133375.1:1983350-2100837 GCF_049309525.1 Garra rufa | reverse complement strand
TAAAAAACTATAAATTATAGAACAATTAAATAAAAAAATGTAAATCAAAATTAAACAAACACTTATTTTACACAATATTTGCAATTAAAATATATATTTTATAAAATTACATTAAAATTATATACATTATATAACCTGTGAAAACTAAAAAAAAAATCTGAAAATCACCACAGTGCATCTCAAAAAGTTTATTACAAAGAGAGACAGACAGACATAACATGTCTGCTTTACTCTGCCTTTCTCCCACATACACACACAGTAATCTCCACCTCCATAAAAAGATGCCTGAGAGTACCTGAAGCACGGAGAACAGACAAACTACCATGATTTAACACTATAGTAGGGATCACAAAAAGCTCTAGAGCAGGAATGAGTTATTTCTCAAGCCCAGGTTCTTATTAGCGATATCCGATGGTTCAAATCAGTTATTATTAGTGATGCAAACTAATAGGCAAAGTGCTTGAAAATCATAGATCAGGCAATAAAAGGTGTGCAACATAAGCTCTATATTCCTCACCTCTGCAGCTCGTCGTCTGATGGTGTATATTTATCGGTGACGTTGGCAAGATCGCCCAACACCTGGGCGCTGTAGACTGTCAGACAGGCCAGCAGGATGAGCTCCTGCCAGGTGGCGCTCAGGAGCTGTGTGTAGTCCTCGATGGACAGCTCACAGAAGAAAGGAAGCTTCTTGATCCAGGAGATCTGTCTGAAGAGAAGTTCATCCGCCAGCCGACACAATAGCGCAAACAGCTCCACCTGAGTGACCCGATACCTGCACAAAAGAAAAAAAATAAATCATTAAGTGAGGATTTGTACATTTTATGAATGTAAAAACGTATATAATGACTGTTGAATGAATGAGGTGGTGTTATTGTTTACCCTTCCTCGATGAGCATGGGTGTGCCCAGTGGGGCCAGTTCCTCTGCTGCTACCAGCTGGCTGATGAGGGTGTGACTCTGGGGGTAAAGACTCCGCGGCTGGGCGGCATACCCAAACAGGTGAGGCAGGAACTGGTAGTGCTGGGCCATTGCGTTGCCAATGTACTGTTCCCTCAAAGCAGCGGTGTAGCCATTCAGTTCCACAGAGCGACTAAGTGGAAAAGAAATGGTAAGAAAGAGGAAAAAGAAATATAGGTTACAATACTGTATTTACTTTATGAGGCAAATGCAAAGAAAGCTTTTCGAATCATCTAATCTAAATGTACTCTTAAAGGAACACTCCACTTTTTTTGGAAATAGGCTCATTCTCCAACTCTCCCCGAGTTAATAAGTTGAGTTTTACCGTTTTGAAATCCATTCAGCCGTTCTCCTGTTCTGGCGATATCACTTTTAGCATAGCTTAGCATAGATCATTGAATCCTATTAGACCAATAGCATCGCGTTCAAAAATGACCAACGAGTTTCCATATTTGTTGTATTTAAAACTTGACTCTTCTGTAGTTATATCGTGTACTAAGACCGGTGGAAATGCAACGCAGCGAGTTTCTAGGCTGATAAGATTAGGAACTACACTCCCATTCCGGCGTAATAATCAAGGAAGTTTGCTGCCGTAATATGGCCAAAGCAGTCGGAGTATTATCAGAAATTAGTTCCCAGCTAGTTTAGCATTTGCACATGTGCTGCGTGGTATTACTGCTCCTGCTTCGGCCATATTACGGCAGCAAACTTCCTTGACTATTACACCGGAATGGGAGTGTAGTTCCTAATCTTATCAGCCTAGAAAATTGAAGCTTTGCATTTCCACCGGTCTTAGTACACGATATAACTATAGAAGAGTCAAGTTTTAAATAGGACAAATATCGAAACTCGTTGGTCATTTTTGAACGCGATGCTATTGGTCTAATAGGATTCAATGATCTATGCTAAGCTATGCTAAAAGTGATATCGCCAGAACAGGAGAACGGCTGAATGGATTTCAAAACGGTAAAAATCAACTTATTAACTCGGGGGGAGTTGGAGAATGAGCCTATTTCCAAAAAAAGTGGAGTGTTCCTTTAATGTAATCTGAATGTAATCTAATCTGTAAATTTTCCTTTTGCGTTTTGTGAATTATTCCCATACAGAATTGCACAAACTGCTGTTTTTACAGGGAATACTCACTTGGATGAAAGTGTGGATACAGGTGAAGGCTGATTCCCATCGGAGACGCCATTGCCAGGGGAACTGTGATCACTGTCGCCGTTGTTTCCCCAAGTGTGTTCCGGCATGTTGGCATCATCCTTAAACTCCTGTCCGGACATAATCCGCTCAATCTCCTCATCGGAAATCTGCACAAAGAAATTTTTGATCAATGCTGTGAAAAATTGTTTTGCGAAAATTCTCTACTGTAACCGCACGTTTGAAGGGAACCTGGTGTATTAACACTTGTATGACTTAATGTTGTCTCTTACTAAAATGTGACCCAAGGCCACAAATCCAGTCTTAAGTAGTATGTGTATATTTGTAGTAATAGCCAAAAAATACATTGTATGGGTCAAAATTGTAGATTTTTTTTAAAAAATATTAAGTTAAGATCATGTACTACGAAGACATTTCATACCGTAAATATATAAAAACTTAAAACTTAATATTTGATTAGTAATATACATTGCTAAGAACATTGCTAAGAACTTCATTTGGACAACTTTACAGGCGATTTTCTCAGTATTTAGATATTTTTGAACCCTCTGATTCCAGATTTTCAAATAGTTGTATCTCGACCAAATATTGTACTATCCTAGCAAACGTCATCAATGGAAAGCATATTTATTCGGCTTTCAGATGATGTAAAAATCTCAATTTAAAAAATGTACCCTTATGACTGGTTTTCTGGTCCATGGTCACAAATATGTTGCAGAAAATCCATTAAATATTTACATTATTTAAAAAATCCACATTGTTTTATACATCTTTTGGATGGGGTGCCATTATTTTGATGGCGTCAAATGGTCTCATTTGGTGAGCTACTTGTGCTACCTGTTGCTATTTTTACCGCAACACAACACAAAATAAAATACTGATACTATGACCACATTATGCGCCCTTTGGTTGTTATTGTTTAGTCTGTTGTCAGGTGTAAGTCTTCACTGCTTTACTTAGTGATAAGAAAAAGAGAAAAGACTGGGAAGATGCCGAATTAAACTTCCCAAAGACCCGCGTCTTTGTTCTCTCCACTTTAGCCCTGATGCCTTTGAGGCTTTTAATCGACCACAGCTACTGAAAGAGCTTACAAACGGCAGAGACAAGAAACGCTAGATGCCATCCTGGCAGAATGTAAACATGCTAACGCTTGTCATGACGCCGCAGCCACAGAGTTTCTCAGCATGAATTTCGCTTGATATCTGGAGCGTTTAGACTCCTTGTGGGGAAAAATCGATGGTACAGCATTATATCCATATCCATCTTATATCCATTGCCACCTGTAAGCTTTTTCAGTAGCTGTAGTCATCTTATCAGTATTTTATTTTCCGAGTTGTGTTGCGGTAAATATAGCAACAGGTAGCACCAGTAGCTCACAAAGTATAGTCGTGGCCAAAAGTTTTGAGATTGCTGCTAAACTGCTTTTAGATCTTTGTTTCAGTTGTTTCTGTGATGTACTGAAATATAATCACAAGCACTTCATACGTTTCAAAGGCTTTTATCGACAATTACATGACATTTATGCAAAGAGTCAGTATTTGCAGTGTTGGCCCTTCTTTTTCAGGACCTCTGCAAATCGACTGGGCATGCTCTCAATCAACTTCTGGGCCAAATCCTGACTGATAGCAACCCATTCTTTCATAATCACTTCTTGGAGTTTGTCAGAATTAGTGGGTTTTTGTTTGTCCACCCACCTCTTGAGGATTGACCACAAGTTCTCAATGGGATTAAGATCTGGGGAGTTTCCAGGCCATGGACCCAAAATTTCAACGTTTTGGTCCCCGAGCCACTTAGTTATCACTTTTGCCTTTAACACGGTGCTCCATTGTGCTGCATTGTTCTTCACCAAACTGTTGTTGGATTGTTGGAAGAAGTTGCTGTTGGAGGGTGTTTTGGTACCATTCTTTATTCATGGCTGTGTTTTGGGCAAAATTGTGAGTGAGCCCAATCCCTTGGATGAGAAGCAACCCCACACAAGATCAATCTGTCCCTGATGTTTTTTTTTTTTTTTGGAGAGAAGTGGCTTCTTTGCTGCCCTTCTTTGCTGCCCTTCTCTACACCAGGCCATCTTCCAAAAGTCTTGGCCTCACTGTGCGTGCAGATGCGCTCACACCTGCCTGCTGCCATTCCTGAGCAAGCTCTGCACTGGTGGCACTCCGATCCCGCAGCTGAATCCTCTTTAGGAGACGATCCTAGCGCTTGCTGGACTTTCTTGGACGCCCTGAAGCCTTCTTAACAAGAATTGAACCTCTTTCCTTGAAAATCTTGATGATTCTATAAATTGTTGGTTTAGGTGCAATCTTAGTAGCCACAATATCCTTGCCTGTGAAGCCATTTTTATGCAACGCAATGATGGCTGCACGCGTTTCTTTGCAGGTCACCATGGTTAACAATGGAAGAACAATGATTTCAAGCATCACCCTCCTTTTACCATGTCAAGTCTGCCATTCTAACCCAATCAGCCTGACATAATGATCTCCAGCCTTGTGCTCGTCAACATTCTCACCTGAGTTAACAAGACGATACTGAAATGATCTCAGCAGGTCCTTTAATGACAGCAATGAAATGCAGTGGAAATTTTTTTTCGGGATTAAGTTCATTTTCATGGCAAAGAAGGACTATGCAATTCATCTGTTCACTCTTCATAACATTCTGGAGTATATGCAAATTGCTATTATAAACACTTAAGCAGCAACTTTTCCAATTTCCATTATTTATGTAATTCTCAAAACTTTTGGCCAGGACTGTAGTATGAAAAAACTGTCAACTGCTTCAAAATATCTTCTTTTGGCTCAGCAGAAGAAAGAAACACGTACAGTTTTTGGAACAAGTGAAGGGTGAGTAAATGATGACAGAATTTAAATTTTTGTCAGTTCCATCCTGTAGTCAATTTAGACCATAGAACGGGTTTTCGCTTTTCATACAAATATGACAGAAAGAGACAAACCAGCATTTAAGTCAAGGTCGTGCGCTAAAAAATACCTTTTTGAAACAGTTGATGGGTTCAAGCCATTTTTAACAGTGCTTTATTCAGTGTAAGGTGAAGCAACCAGCTATTGTGTTTTTCAGAGGCAATTAGGGCAAGTCAATAAGATGGCGGTCTCTAGTGCTGGGATCAGGTGTGAACAAGAGCACTATTTGGACTAACAAAGCTAAGTCTTTATACCCACTTTCTCCTGTCAAATACAATACAATAAAAATGACTCACTAGGGTAAACAGTTTTATACACTAGTACTGCTCACTGAATGTACTCAATGGAGCCTCAAGTCTAATCAGCATGATGTCGGAGAAACACAAGGCGAAGTTACATTTTATCTAAAATACATCACATTTTACACAACAAACTTTCATGTCAAAGGGCAAGTTGTAGATTATTAGGCATGTCGAGGGTCACAAAAAACATATTACCTCATATGAGAATTCACCTAACGCTGCTATTCACGCAAATGCAGAAAAGCAGCTGAACACAATGATTTTATGAGGTCAGCTGACAATGAATGTGAAGAATGACAAGGCAATCTATTCACCGGTGCTCCGGCCTTGAGAACAGCGACTCCTCTAATCAAATTAACATCTTTAAATTACGCTGAGGTCACAAGGGCATTTATCGGCACGTTGGGCTATTTATCCCAAAACGCTATTCCGCTCGTCTTCATTTGCGCCAAAACTAATCAGCTCTATTTCCTCCATTCACGCCTGGAGAGGGCATGAACGCAAACAGCGCTGCTGCTTTAATACGCGGTGGACACGAGAGGCATAAAAGACTGATGAGAAACTGGAGATGAATGGCAGGGCAGGAACGGAGTAATTAATTTCTGACTTTTAAAAAGTCTTAATGAAGAGATATACAAGTATAGAAGAGCAGTAAAGCACACAGATCAGGGCATGCATTCACATCAGACAGAAAAAGCCAAATTTGTTTTGAAAGAAAAGTGTTGGTGATGAAAGCGAATGAGGGGTTATAAGGTACCTGTACAGGACCGATGCTTTTGTTCCTGCCTCCCGGCATGCCATCTTCTCTGATTGCTGAAAAACACAAAACCAAATAATGAGCTGAATGTCCATTTAAAAAGAATTTTACCTTCGAGATGAGAAATTCTGTGCGCATCTGAAATGCTTCGCCTCTTTTCAGCATTTAAATGGAAATTACAGATAAATTGGTTTGTATATGCCTCATGTAGTCAATTTAGAAGTTAACTGGTGAAGAAAATAAACACAATTGCGGCATGATTTCAACAACACAAAAACTTTGGGGAAGAAAAGCAGACGTTATAAAATCTATCTAGAATGTAAGTACAGATGAAGGTGGATAGGAAATATTGCTTGGATATTGCAAATACTTCTTTGCTATTGATGAGTAACCTATTATATGATTTTTTCAGCATCAATCTTTTAAGTCCACAAAAAAGCTTTTACCCCCTTAACTGTGGTGAAATCACTGTAAAGCACAGTTTCAGATTGGCTTTTGCTTTTATAAACTGGAAACAACAGATTTCAGAGATGTAATGTATAAATTATTAATTCATTATTTATTAAACGTTCAACTGCCAAATCTGTCTCATTTAATTAGATTAAACAGCCTAAATGTGTTATAATGTGTTGACTTGCACTTGTAGTTTACTTAAAATGTATTTGCAGATAATATAATATGTTTATAGACATGTTTCTTAAAAAGTGCACTTTGTAATAATGGCAAATTAAATATTTTACCTTAGAGTACATTTTAAATGATTTAGTTTTAATAACTTGTCATGCTTTACATAGTAAATCACATACTTACATTTAAGGTTAATATATTTGTATTAAAATGCAACTTCACCATTACAAAAATGATCAAATAATTAAATACATGACATACAGGTTTCAATTGACATGCCATTAAATTAGGTTTTAATATACTATAAGTGAAGTGTATCCTGCAATACTTTAACCATACTCCATTAAGCAGGTTAATATGAAATTACACAAAGATGGTCAAAAAATGTTTTGCCCTAGTGAAAAAAATACTAAAATGTATTTGAAATAGATTTATTTTGTGCTAAGTGTACTACAAATACATTTACATATTTATGTGCATAATAAAAATACCCTGGAATTGTACTTTTGGTATACTAAACTGTTATACTTAAACTGCTAAACTGAAACAACTTTAATTGTGCACAAGTAGCGCTGAATTACAAATAATAATATACTTACAAATAATAATATACTGAAGTATGTGTTATTGTGCAAAGCTATTGCAAGTATAGCCTACTTCAAGTACACTTTAAATATTTTGCATATCTTATGTAATACAATCCTTATTAATAGTGATATTAAAACACATTTTAGGAATAATATTAAGAAATGCGCATTGTGAAATAAGCAAATACTTTTAAATATAAGTTTAAACATAATTTTATATCAGTAAATCTTCAGTGATATGTCAATAAATATGTGAATGGATTTGAAGTATACAGTATGAAATAAATGTATTTTAAATAAATTATGGCATTGTTTTTTTGTTTGTTTTTTTTTAACTAGGGTAGCTTGTTGCATTTCATTTAATTTAAAACCGGTGTATATTTTCATTTAATTACAATTAAAATGCACTTATGTAGTATATTATTTCTGTAATATTATTATGTAGTATATTATTTCTGTAATAAGTACTATGCTTAAGCATACATATTTTAATAAGGGCTTCTCATCTCACTTGGAAGGCTTCTCATTTACCAATTTTAGAAATTCTATCTTAAGAGGAGTATCCTATATGGTTCTCAAGGGAGCTGCAGCTTGTGTATAAATAGTATCTTGTATGCTGTGCGAATGGGAAACAAATGCATGAGAGCTTTGAATCATCTCCTGGATGCTTCTCAATCTTAACCCAAGCATAACACGACAGTAAAAGATGAAATACTCTGTCACTGCTGATATCTATAGCGTGTGCTTTTGTTTTTCATAGATGTATGTAAATTACAGGCACATTGTGAGCTCAGCCTTTGTGTATTATTAGTATGATCACTAGAGGGCAGTGGTGATTGTTTTAATGTATTTTCCACCAACTGTTTTTGTTTCCAAACTACCTTTAACATGTTAAAGTAAAACCAGCTTCTCCTAACAGCACCATAATGACTAACTAATACCCCTGTTGAACAGAACAAATGAGACAAGCTCGAATTTCCACTCAGGTTGAGACCGGTTTGAGCTGGTAAATGCTGATCAGCCAGCCACGCTGATCTCTATTGTGGAAGAAAACTAGACCAGGTCATACTAGTTTAAGCTGTATTTTGGTAAACCAGCTCAAGTCCAGGTCAGCTTTGTTCCCCACCATCTGCTCAACCAGACTGAACCAGCTAGAAAACATGCAAAAGCATTTCAAGCTGGTTTTAGGTATATATTTAAGCAAGATATGATGGTATTGGCTCCATTGACATCTCTCACCTTTGCGGTTCATTCCCATCTGCAGGCACTTGAGCAGCCTGCAGTACTGGCAGCGGTTGCGTTGCTTGCGCGACATCTCGCAGTTCTTGTCGCGGCTGCAGCGGTAGACGCGCTTGTTGCAGATGCTGCGCTTGAAGAAGCCCTTGCAGCCCTCGCAGGAAATAATGCCATAGTGCAGTCCTGTGGCGCGGTCTCCGCAAATAAGACAAGAGCGCTGCTCAGCCTGGTCATCTGAGAGAAACACACAAACATACAGACATTAGGACCATCATATGTAGACATAAACAAGTGCATCTGAATGCATTCTGTGTATTTTAGATCAATTATTTGGCCACTATTTAAATGACTGTCAACTGTACATTCATTTTGAATGGTAATATTTTTTTTAGATTTTAAAATAACTGTTTTCTATCTGAATATGTTAACATGTAATTTATTTCTGTGACGCAAAGCTGATTTTTCATCATCAGTCTTCAGTGTCACACGATCCATCAGAAATCAAAATCAAGCTGATTTGATGCTTAAGAAAGATTTATTGTTATTATCAATGTTGAAAACTTTGTGCTGCTTCATATTTTTGTAAAAACAGTCATGCATTTGTTTTCAGGATTAAAGAGTATAAAGTTCAAAAGTTTAAAATATTATATTTTTAATATATTATAAATCATTTTAATTAAAACTAAATAAAAAATTCACTTTTCTTCCAGAGAAAAGAGAGATCAAATTATTTTTATATGCAAAAGCATTATAAAACATCATAAAGTGAATCAGAACTATGATTAAGAAACACTATGAAATCAAAAGTGACCCTGTAAAACAACAACAACTATCTTTTCAATTATTCACAACTGAAGAGTTTATTTGCAAAAACAACAACAAAAAAATGTAATCATGTTTTTTTATTATCATATTGTTTTATTGTATTTTTTTTTTTAGTTATTTTTACTTAATCAAAACAACCCAACTGCAGTTTGACTGTGATTAATTGGAATGCAATTTTTTAATTGTTAAAAACTGAGTGGTTTGTTTTTGCAAATGAACTCTTCAACTTTTTTCTGACATTACTAGGGCTGTGTGGGAGTAGTATGCAAGCCCATTTCTTCCACTAAATAAAAAAAAATAAAAAAAGGTAATTGTGATTTTCTGTCTCAGAATTGTATGATACAAACACTCAGTTCGGACTTTTTTTCTCAGAAAGAGATTACAAAAAAATTACAATTGCGATATAAACTTGCAATTCAGAGAAACAAAGTCACAATTGCATGTTTTGTCTTACAAGTCTTGCAATTCAGTTTTTTCTCCTCAGAACTGGACTTTATAACATGCAACTGTGAGTTTATATCTCACAATTTTGAGAAAAAAAGTCAGAATTGCAAGATACAAACTTGCAATTTTAAGAAAAAAGGTTTATATCTCACAATTCTGACTTTATAACTTGCAGTTCTGAGGAAAAAAGTCAGAATTGCAAGACACAAACTTGCAATTTTGAGAAAAAACCTTTTTTTTCTGACTTTATTTCTTGCAATTGTGAGTTCATATTCGACAATTCTGACTTTTAACTCACTGTTGTGCATCTATATCTAACAGTTCTGAGAAAATAAGTCAGAATTGCGAGTTCATATGACAATTTGGAAAAAAAATAAGTATTGCGAGTTCATATGACAATTTGGAAAAAAAAAAAAGAATTGCGAGTTTATATGACAATTCTCAGAAAAAAAGTCAGAATTGCAAGATACAAACTTGCAATTTTATTAAGTTATGAGTTTATATGACACAATTCTGAGATAAAAAGTCAGAATTGCGAGTTTATATGACAATTCTGAGATAAAAAGTCAGAATTGCAAGATACAAACTTGCAATTTTGAGAAAGTTTATGTTTCGCAATTCTGACTTTATTTCTCGCAATTGTGAGTTCATATTCCACAATTCTGACTTTAAAACTCATAGTTGTGCGTCTATATCTAGCAGTTCTGATAAAATAGGTCAGAATTGCGAGTTTATATGACACAATTCTGAGAAAAAAAAAAGAATTGCGAGTTTATATGACAATTTGGAAAAAAAAAAAGAAGAATTGTGAGTTTATATGACACAATTCTCAGAAAAAAATCAGTAATTACCTTTTTTTTAATTCAGTGGTGGAAACGGGCTTCCGTAGTGTAGAAACATAATATTAACCTTTCATTTCTTCACCTACTTTTCAACTTTCAGCATTTATTTCCACACTGAATATCCAGTTTTACCCAGAAATGTTTCAGATAAGTTAAATTCATTTTAAAATCACAATACTTCCAACAAATCATCAGGTTTTATTTTTAGAACTTAAAAACAATTAAGACTGAAAGGCCCTATTCCCACCAAGACAAACAAACACTGTAACACACACAAACACCCTCCCCCGGCTCCAAAACAGGCTCCTTGAACAGATGCGTGGGTGCCATGGTAACGGTGAATGGCATGGCTGAGAGGAATGTGCTTGCTCACCGCGGCTGTGGCGTCACGGCTGACTTAGCAAAGAAAGGGTTCAAACCGAGAGCAGCGGAAACACTAACCCTCTCTTCCTCCTCCCCAACTTCCCCGTGTCCCACTCGCCCGCGGTCAGACCTATGAGATCAGCTAACACCGAAGCCAGCCCCCCCCCCCCCATCTGCTGCCTAATGAAGCTGTACAATCAACATTTTTGCTCCTTTTCAAGACTAAATAAACCTCACAGAGAAGTGCAACAGGGTGAGACTGAACTCAAGAGTGAGAAGCAGTCTAAAAGACAGATCACTTAATTGAATCATTGTACTGAACCAATTCTTTTGAACGATTCAATCAAACTTTTTTAATTGAGAGAGGTAGAAAAAGTCATGCAAAATCAGATCAGAATCAGATGCTATTAAAAGTTCAAAAGTTTATCAAGTTAAAGGCCTTTTACTAAAATGGTAAAAAATGCATCCCTTTTTGTTTAGAAGTCTTTACTGATTTTTCTATAACAAACATAGGAGTAACTTAAGAACAACTATATGTGACCCTGAACCACAAAACTAAATTTTTAATTTGTTGAAATTCATTTATACATCATCTGAAAGCTGAATAAATAAGCTTTCCATTGATGTATGGTTTGTTAGGACAATATATGATCGAGCTACGACTATTTGAAAATCTGGAATTTGATGGTGCAAAAAAAAAAAAAGTGAGAAAACTTGCCTTAAAAATTGTCCAAATGAAGTTCTTAACCTAAGTTTCTTAGGTAGGAAATTTACAAAATATCTTCATAGAACATGATCTTTACTTAATATCCCAATGATTTTTGGCATAAAAGAAAAAAATGATAATTTTGACAAATACAATGCATTTTTGGTTATTGCAGACTGGTTTTGTGGTCTAGGTTCACATACTGTTAGTAATATTTCGAGATTATGGTTTACTAGACTGAAGCAACTTATGTTTACATGATTACCCATATATAATTTGTAGAAAATTCAAGCTAAAATGCGACAAGCCACCAGAATTTCATTTTATTTTTGGTTAGGGTCACATATTTTTGCTCAGTTTGGGCTTCTGAATAAAACTGCTTTTTCCATATTGTCGCTGTACTATATGAGCCATAAAAGCCTCATGTATCAAATTTAATATTTTTTTTAAAGCAGTTTTTAGTATTATTTCATGTCAAGCTTTACAGGGCTAATACAGCAGCGTGCAGCGTGATCACTTGAACCATGTTTATTAATTGAAACTAAATATGAAAAACGATTCAGGCTTATCAGCGTTATAAACACTACATATTTCCATTTGTGTAAAGGTGATAGTGTAGATCTACAGGTGATTGAAGGAGAAATGCCAGGATAAAGCGTGGCAGAAAGTCGAACGGATAAACACAAACAAGGATCGTTTCTGCGTGAAAGAGCGAGGGGAAAAAAGGAAAAACACTGCTGCTGACGGAGAATGTGGCGGGGCCGGGGCTGTGGACCATTAACAGAGAGTTCAAGTCATAAAAAACAGGGTCATGGCCCAGCGCCTTTTCTTTCTCAATATGAGAGGGAGTTCCACGGGCCCGTCATTACAGCAGAGTCAAGAACAGGCCATTCATACCATCTGACATGCCTTTTACTCCTCTATAGGACAGTATGATTACAGTGCAAATGCTGCCTTTTCTTTCGGCCGCCTTTCTGTGGGCTTTCAATGCTGTGGCGCTTCAGTGTTTTCTGAGGAGCCGAGCGAACTGAGAAGGGGTCAACAGTGCACGGATACAGTCGAGGGTTATCCGAGTGTTAAGTGTGGGGCTTTCAGTCTTACTTCAAACACAATGTTTAGTCTCTCAGAGGGTTTAAAGGTGCATATTTTGACTCGAAGCAAGAGTGTTTGCTTACAAACATTTGAAATGATTTACAAATAAACTGATAGATGACTAATGAATTTCAGACAGATGACTGCTGGAGGAAAATAATCTGTGTAAATATTTTCCTTGCATTTAGTTTCATCAGTAAAGGTAGTGCTTTAAGAACAAGAACAAGAACAAGAACAGCAAGCAGTCTGATATTAAATGTTTAAAATGCAGACTACCGATGAAGTAATGATGCTGAAAATTCAGCTTTGCATCACAGGAATAAATTACATTTTAAAATATATATTTAAATTATCTTAAGTTATTTTAAATTGTAATAATATTTCACAATATTACTGTTGTCGTATTTCTAACCAAATAAATGCAGCCTTGGGGAGCAAAAGAGACTTCTTTCAGAAACATTTAAAAATCTTAAAGAGCCCAAACTTTCGAATGGTGCATTTTTGATAGAAAATTAACAAACATTGTAAGGTTTTAATAAATTAAAATGTTTAAAATGGCACAAGTTCAATTCATTTGAATTTAATTCATATCTGTGAACCAGTTCAAATGAACTGATTCAGTGAATCTGTGCACTTTTCATGTATTATGTTTCAGGAAAAAAATTCTGAACAGAGTTCTTGAATTTATTTTATAAACTACATGGTATTAAGCAACACACATTATGTATATTATTGCATTTGTTAAATTCAACACTTTAAATATTGGTCCATATAAATAAAAATAAAATAATTATACCTTCATATAAAAACAAATTTTGCTCATATAGTTAAATCATGGTGAAATTTTATTTCTTGTATTAAACATTTTAAAATTTAAATAGCTGTTTCTTTCAAAATTATGGTTCATCTGACTGAAAAACATAATAAATGTCCTTACATGTGTAATTCGCTCTAGGACAAGACCTTTTCTACAAGTTTGGGAACCATTAATTATTTGGACCCAGGGCTTGCCAATATTTAATTGATGAAAAAAAAACAAAAAAACTCTACATTGCTTGTTCTTGTTATTTCTCTTCTTAAGCTTCAAATTAATGGATATTGTTGATGTTTTTGTCTATTTGTGGAAAATGAATTTTTTACTAGGAAAAAAACGCACTTGATGCCGAATATCATCAAAAGGCTGAATGACATTGAGCCACTATATTTTTAGCCCTACTTGGTGGGTCTTGTGTCCCTTTTAGTCTCCCATTGAGAGACACTGGGTGGGAATATGCAAAACGACCTATCTGTTAAATGCAGAATAGGAGACTTCTAAAAGCTTTGCACTATTACCATCTGAATGACATTGGCATTGAGATACCTGCGGTGAACTTTAACATACTGAGAGCTTTACTATACTGGACCGCAGGAGACACGCATAGAAAAGTTTGCTGTCAGATAAAGCTTATACCAGCCTTTCAAAACTACACAATATCACTTTTACCATTTATCAGTGGTAAAACTGATGCATCTACTGCTATAGACTGCTTGTGTTTAGTCAACCCTAATAAATGTGACATGCAAGACACTTGTTGGTTGAGTAAATGAATACATACTGAGCACAAAAGTCAAATGCATTTGCGTTTTCAATACACTTCAGCTGTGATTTCATACCTTGGTGACATATTTGTCAAATGGAGAGGACGCCCATATGCGGTACTGTAACACTGACCCTTCCTTGTTACCCCAAACCATTTGCCTGGAATTCCTGGCAGATGTTACGTTATGCAGGAGGCATTTGAAACCATAAATTATTGACCAGTGTATGTGAAATGACTGACTTCCTTTAATGAGAAAACACCGCTTCCAAAGCTGGCTTCCTTTATTCACACCCGGCCTTCTTTGATTGGTTAAATTTGTCGCCCTCTCTTTCAAGTGCATGGCCACCCTATAAACCTGGAGTTCTCTCACACCTTCACACACTTGATCCCACAGCGTCACTTCACACCCCTCCGCCCCGTCTCACTCGGCCCTGCCACTCACATGCACGCTCCAGACCAACTGCCACGCTTGTTTGGGGAAAATGTCAGCTTCTGGAATTCTTTGAAAAATAATTATGAATTTGTAAAAAATAAAAATAAAAAATTGTAAGTTTGCTGCCTCACCTTCTGGAAATCTCATGGTAAATATCCCAGTCCACAATGAAAAATAAAACAAAAAAGGAATGATATAATGTATAAAAAAAATAAGCATATTAGATAACTGATTTCTAAAGGATCATGTGACCAAAAAAAAACATCTGATCAAAATATTTCTCTTATTTATTGCTTTTGATTTGGGCTGAAATATGACAGGTTCTTGACTAGTTTACTGAAATTCATTCCCTTATGCAATTGTTTACTTGTTCATTTCAAGTGACTGAGAGGCGTGTTGAATGTGGCAGAATGAAAAAGTCAGATTTAAACATTGATCTGGATCTTTCTCATTGCTTTGGGCTGTGTCCCCCACCCTCCACACACACACACACACACACACACACACACACACACAGGGCTCAGACCCCCCACTGCACCTATTAAAACCTGCATTGTTACCCTGAGGTCAGGCTGGGTTTCATTCCAAACTTTACCACAAGCAGGAAATGCAGATCCTGCAGTTTAAACAGTGACCATGATATCAGTATGTGACTGACAGCACAGAAAAACAAAAGTACAGTAAAGTAAGGACATTTATGTTACAAAATAGTACTATTTCAAATAAAGACTCTTTAAAGACTAATTATAAGTACCTGATCAACAATGATAATTCTTGAACAGCAAATTAGCAGATTAGAATAATTCCTGAAGGATCATTCCTGAAGAAAAATCAGCTTTGACTCACAGAAATAAATTACATTTTAAAATATATTCAAATAGAAAACAGTTATTTTAAATTGTATTAATATTTCACAATATTAGTTGTACTGTTTTTTTTTAAACAAGCAAATGCAGCCTAATAATTTAACACTTACTATGAAATTATCAAAATATCATATTAACTCTACAGTTATGGTTACAGCAAAAAATGTAAACTTGATATTTACCACCATTTTACTTTAGGCACCATTACCTGTCTAGATTTTTACTAGTGGTGGGCCGTCATTGGCGTTAATGTGCTGCGTTAACGTGAGACTCTTATCGGGCGATGAAAAAAATATCGCCGTTAATCTATTCTCAAAGTTGGGTTGGGAGCTGGGTCTAAACTACGTAAGATATGATGACTTTCACCTTGATATTTTAGCGCGGATGTACACCTAGCCGAATTGCACTGTAGGGGGCGAGAACGAGTCTTCGAACCTGTGTGTATGCCTACTGTGAAATTACCACATCAAACGAGACGTGCTAACATGGATGCAGCTATGAAGCCGCCGGGTTTGCTTCAGGGCAGGTGCGTTGCTAGACCCTTTTTACTGGGGCACGTGCCCCAGTGAAAATCTGCTGTGCCCCAGTAAAATCTCAAATTTGAGTTATAATTTACTTTGATAATCCCGAAATAAAGACATTAAACTATATGCAACAACTGAATTGACGCTTCTAAAAGCAACGCAGTTTAACTACGCACGCAGATACCCATGCCCGTGCGCGTCTGTGTATTTAACTGCAACGCGCACGTCGTGCAGCCTTTTACGCAGAAGTACATGCAGTGTAGGAATAGTTGGTTACACAAATTTGTATAGTTAATTGTGTTGTAAATGCAATTGTCAAGCAGTTTGCATTTTGGAAACAGGAGATGAGCGCCTGGTCTAATGCGCCACCTGGCTTGAGAAACCTGTTCTCAAAGACTTACTTTTAGTCATTATTTGGGTAGCACACATATTCTGAATGCCTTCGGCAGAATTCAAATTAGCCATTTAATCTAGATTAATTCCAAGATTACAGTGAGATTAATCTACATTAAAAAATTAATCTATGCCCACCACTAATTTTTACTGTCTCTGTTAATGTATTTTTACTTGTGACTTAAGTACTTAAGTAGCACAGGTATATTTTTGTAGCAACAGCCAAAAAATACATTGTATGGGTCAAATTGATCAACTTTTCTTTTATGCCAAAAATCATTAGGATTTTAAGTAAAGATCATGTTCCATGAACATACTTTGTAAATTACCTACCGTAAATATACTAAAACTTAATTTTCGATTAACAATATGCATTGCTAAGAACTTCATTTGGACATCTTTGATTTTCTCAATATTTAGAGTTTTTGCACCCTCAGATTGCAGATTTTCAAACAGTTGCATCTCAGCCAAATATTTTCCCATCCCAACAAACCATACACGAATGGAAAGCTTTCAGCTGATGTATAAATCTCAATTTCCAAAAACTGACCCTTATGACTGGTTTTGTGGTCCAGGGTCACATTTTACACTAGTGGCAATAACGGAATCTCTAATTACAGTTGTGAATGTTAATAAGGATGTGTATGTTTAATGTAAAGCATCTCTGGCAGGCCAGTGGCCATGTGTCTGGGCAGGTGTGTGTCTGAGCAGTGGAGGATGGGAGGACAGAACAGATGATGGCGAGCAGAAAGCGGAGGATGGGGAGAGAGAAAAAGACAGAGGTCTAACTCTCTACGAGGGCTTTGTCTTTCGTTTCCATTACAATCAATCCCAGCTGAGCGGACATGAGGTGGGAAGGGGGCTTTCCTGTACTTTTCCACTCAACTCTTCCTCCTACATTATCATCTATATGCAGACCTTTCACTTTTTGCAGTGATACATAAATCAATTAAGATCTTATTTTAATTAATGAATGGCAAGGCAATTCATGATCTGGGGCGGATCACGGACTTGCTGGTTAAATGGTAATTTGTTCCCCATCCCGTTCGGATCTCCTAACCGCCCCGTGGACAGTATTATGTTAATCGTCTGAGCTCCACATTTTCACAGTTATGTCTAGCTCAGCTTTTCTCCAACCCAAAGCATGAAAGAAAGAATGAGAAGACTTTCGGCTCACCCTCCCCCTTTGACCTGCTCACTGTAGTAATCTCATAACCATCACAAGAGGCCAGGAATTAGCATGTGGTAATTACACCGAGGTTCGGTCTTAATGTAAAACAAACGATTCTGCTTACATAGACCAAATTAATCCAGGAGCTCTAAAACAAGATTTGTGCTTAATGTAAATGTGTTTGACAACAGCCCATTCAGTTGGTTTAGTTGGTTTTCGCATTTTGAAATGTTAAAGATGGTGCCCTTATACAATACAGCTCAAAAGTTTGGGGTGAATAAAATAAGGATGTTTTCATAAAACAATAATAATGAGATGGAATGTTTCCGGAGAAGCAAATCAGCATGTTGGAATGATTATGTGACACTGGAGACTGAAGTAATGATGCTGAAAATTCAGCTTTGCATCAGAGAAATAAATTATATGTTTGTAAAATATTCATATAGAAAGCAGTTATTTAAAATAGTAAAACTATTTCACAATTTTAAGATTTTTATCTGTTTTTTAATTAACTAAATGCAGCTACGGTGAGCAAAAGAGACTTAAATCCTGAGCTATTTTATCATCATGTATTTCAACATCTACATGAAACCACCCAAAGGCCAATTATCTGAATCCTCGATGAAACAAAAGCGAAAATTTTAACCTTACAGCCAAACAGCAATTAAAAAGACACTGAGGAGTGAAGTTACATCAGAATATTGATGCGTTCATCCACATGGCTGCGTTTCAACATCTTGGGCATTGTTTGGCCTCTCAGTAGCATCTATAGTTAGCTTAACAAAATCAATAAAAGCCATCAGCAGATAAAACACATCAAAACCTGAAATATTTGCAAACATTACACAAGACACCGAGCCCTATTGATCCCTCATCGCAAGGGCAGATGTTTTTCTTAGCTCACCAGATCAGAGCTTTCTGGGTTTGTGGGTTAACAAAATAATACAGTCAAGCTCTGAAAATTTGAGCTTCAATAAGTCTACAACATGAGACATGAGACTATTTTTAGGCCTCAAATTTGTGTGGCTCATCAAATTACATACAATTCTGGTGTATAATGAGGGAAAAGAGATTTAGTTTCATTTCTGTGAAGTAAAAATCAGGCTTTCAGCTACAGTACACTTTTAAAAAGGAGGTTTTGTAGTGATGCCATAGAAGAACCATTTTTGGTTTCCAAAAAGAACCTTTCAGTGAATAGTTCCTAAAAGAACCATTTCAAAGAACATTTTAAAAATCTAAAGAAACTTTTTCAACTATAAAGAACCTTTTCTGAATTTGACAGGTTCCACGGATGTTCAAGGTTCTTCGTAGAACCACTGATGCCAATAAAAAACCTTTATTTTAAAGAGTGTACAGGCCTTGTTTGTGAATACAAACAGATGCAGTGATAAATCAATGAGAAGCAATGAACACAAACATCATCAGGCTTTAAGTGTGAATCAGCTTCACATTTAATGATCTCAGCACAAGATGAGCTAGTTGGGTTTAAGTGATGAACACTGCAAAAATCATTTTTCTGAAGTTGCAAATAAAGATTATTGGAGTTTGTTTCACGAGAAAATCAAAATAATGGTTCTTTGGAGCATTATTGGTTCCATCTATGGAATCTTTCCATTCCATAAAAGGTTCTAAATAGCGGAATCTTTAGATTTTTAAATTGTTCTTCACACTTTTTGGAGGAACTGTTCTATGAACAAAATGGTTCTTCTAGGCCATCACTGTGAAAACCCTTTATTTTCGAGAGTGTAGATGTTGATACAAGCTCATTTGTTGCTGAGCAGAAAGGCCACTTCTTGAACAGGTTTTAGTTGCTAAATTTAGCCCAGAATGGCTGAACCTGTACTCCCTGATGTCCTCTACCATTATTGATCTTCACATCGCCTCAATTCCCCTCCCCCTTGTGTATGAGCACACAAACACCCCTCCACCGCAGAGGTGACTTCCTGCATGGAAGAGTGACGAATGGAGCCCAGGGAAAAAATGCATGGAAAAATGGAGCGGCAGAGACGAGAGAAAGGAATAAGAAGGAAGAGGAGACAGAGGGATGAGTGAAGACCCTGAGAGATCACCCCCTTCTGTTGGAAACAATAACAGGGGAGATGGGTGGCAGGAGAATAGGATTAGAAGGAGAAGGAGGAGTCATGTACAGTGGCTTTTCAGCTCCCCCCCACACACTCACACACACAATAGTGTTTTCACATACCACCCTTGAACATATTCACCCTTTAGTACAATACAGTGGCATTTTTGCAATCGAGTTACATTCAAATTCAACCACAAAGCCACAGTGCTCTTAAAGCGCCGCCCAGGTTCCTCTTCTTATCATAATCGCTTGTTAAGAACGCATAACAACAGCTAATGTTGGCCAATATGGGTTTTAAATGGCCGACACCATTTAAGGCAGTGGCTAATGGCTGATATAATGGCACCAAATGATATATTATATTTTAATATTATAATTTTAAGTATTCTTTAAATGTATATTTAACTTAATTAAATGTAATACTAATAGTATTATCAAAATTGCATTTTTATATAAAAAAATATATATGTGACCCTGAACCACAAAACCAGTCATAATTATAGCCATAGCCAAAATTCTTGCTTTTTTCTTTTATGCCAATAATAAGTAAAAATCATGTTCTGTGAAGATATTTTGTACATTTCCTACCATAAATATATTAAAACTTAATTTTTGATTAGTAATATGCATTGCTAAGAACTTAATTTGGACTTTAAAGGCGATTTTCTCAGTATTTGGATTTTTTTGCACCCTCAGATTCCAGATTTTTAAATAGTTGTATCTCGACTAAATATTGTCCTATACCAAAAAAACATACATCAATGGAAAGCTTATTTATTCCGAAAATTTCAAAAAATGTACCATTATGTTTTATAGATCAGGGTCACCTATTATATAATAATATAATATTTTAAGTATTCTTTAAAATTATATTTAATTTATTAATTGAATGCAATAGTAATAGCATTATTAAAATGACATTTTTAATTTATTTGAAATTAAAAAATTAAAAGCAGTGGCTAATGGCTAACAGAATGGCACTAAATAATATATTATATTATAATATAATATTCTTAAGCATTCTTTTCATTTATAATTAATTTATCCATTTAATTTAATACTAAAAGCATTATTAAAATTACATTTTTAATTATTTTATTATTTAAACAATTAAAAGCAGTGGCAATGGCTTATATAATGGCACCAAATAACGTAATATAATATTTTAAAAATGTATATTTAATTTATTATATTTAATTTAATACTAACACACTTACATTCTAAACTCTTATTTAACTAAGCTTGAATCAGGCTTAAACATAATGCGATATAAAAGCAACAACATGAAAAGCAGCAGATGTGTTCAATTCATTCTGAAACATGCCATTGAATCTTATATGAAATATTACGAAACTACTTCATAATTGGATAATTTAGATGATTATATAAATGTGTGAAGATTTTCTTTAAGCTGTTTCAATTAGCCTCAAAGCAAACCACATAAAAGATGCAAGGTGCTACGATTGATTTGTTCCCAAACAAGCCTCCAGGTAATACAAGATCACTCTTTCTGAATGCCATTCAGGCATCGGCTTATCGAAAGGTGTTTTTTATGAAAGCACCTGAAATAAGTAAATGAGGCAGACACTAGTAGAGCCGTTTACACCTTTCCTCATTATGTGAACGCATTTTCACACCAGCCTTTGAGGAATGTCATTGGTAGGCTTAAAATTCGACTTAAAACTAACACGGGCCAGACAGAAAACTAACATCACACTTCTCAACTCTGCGTTTTTGTTAATGAAACAAGCTTGAGGAACAATAGGTGAAACAAACAATTCTCACACACTGTCATTTTGGAAGGACGAGCGGTTGAAGATATTGATTTGATACTAGTAGTTTTGTTAAGGAGTTGCTAAAGGGTGTCAAAGTCCAAGGCCGCCCGATGACCGCTTTAAGACGCAATACTTTTTGACCTTTAATGTGGCGAATGCTAGATATTGATTTGATACTAGTAGTTTTGTTAAGGAGTTGCTAAAGGGTGTCAAAGTCCAAGGCCGCCCGATGACCGCTTTAAGACGCAATACTTTTTGACCTTTAATGTGGCGAATGCTACTGCACTAAAAAGGTCTATCTTTTCTATCTAGCAAACCGAGATACAATTATGTGGCCAAACTGATAAAATCTCGAGCACTGAGGGGTGAAGTTTGGGCTACAGTGATAAACCCACGCGGGGGGCGTTGCATGGGGGTTGTGCGAATGTATCGGGGGTTTAACCAGATGAGCGTGGTGGAGCCTCGCTGACCCCCGCTCGCATCGCATGAAGACAGCTGCCTGCTCGCACAGAAAACCTTTTCCAGATGGGCCACAGCCCGCATACCACAGAGCGCACACAGGATCGCCGTAAACCCACTAAATACACAACTGAAGTCCTGAGCGAGAGGGAAGATGGGTGGATGATGCTTTACAGAATATAAAACGACTCGTGTAATATAAAAACATAGCCAATAAATCTCATAGCAAAACATCTCAATATGAATGCCAAATAGTGTTTCGCAAACCCAAACCTGAGGTGATTTATCTGAGGTCAATTGAATAAACATCTAGAAATGGGTAGCTAAGCTTAAATCTCCATTTTATTCGCATTCACAGTCAAATCCTACAGTAAATACGCTTCCTTTCTGTAGATACGAAGTAAAATTGACTTAAAACACAATGTATACACAATTACAATGCCTTGTTTGGTGAATATGCAATGCATATGATTCATCATTTGCACTACAGACTAGTTTGTTCATGATTAAGATCATAAATTAAAATATGATGACAACAAACAGCAGTTTGCAGCATTAAGCAGATAAAATAACTAGAAGTGACTGACATTAAAGTTAAAATGTGGCTATATTGGGTTTACTAATATCTAATTTCAAAAAGAGAAAATGCACAGTCGTGTTTTTCCTACAGCTGTTAGCTTTAGCAGGTTTGCCTTTACATTAATTAGCTACACAATTAATCTGCTATCAGCTCAGCCTTGCTAACAAATCTGCATTGAATCTGCTCTCTCTTCCCTTTTTGCAGTTTTCTCTTACCTTCCCACGAATCCATCTCATGTCTCTCCTGGTCTCCCTGTCATCCATTCATACATGTATCCTCCTCAGGAAGAGCGTAGGCCTCATGACTCTCTTTTCCTTGTCCTCCTCTTGTTTCTCTTTGCTCCCTCCTCTCCTCTGCTCTGACTCTCACTGATCCGCCTTCTCAGCCTCAGCCCTGCTGGTCAGTTTCAGCCTGGTCACATGACCACCGAGTTCAGGCCCCAGGGGTCACGGTGTGGCCGGAGGGCCAATGGCAATGCGGGGGTTATCTGAGTGGAACTGATAGCCCTATTTTACCCTCCTGCTGAACAATGCAAGCCCCCTCCCTCTCTCCCTCGCTCTACCTTTCTCTCGTTCGCTTCTTTCAAAGTCAGCAGAAGTGCACGGACGGTCAAAGGCTGCAAAGCCCAGTGCATGGACAGATTAAATTGAGCTGTTTTGTTGTCAAAGCCTGCAAGGCTTGAAGCACAACAGCTAACTGGAAGCCACACTGATTGAGACTACATCATGTTATCCCAGGTTGCTATTTAGTGATATAGGCCTATCACTGAATCTCACTTGGATATGTGGCTGTATAAGTAATTAGCACAAGCGCCATATGTGTACATTTAGTCACTAAAGAACTGTGCATTTAAAACCAGATTAAACCAGATTAAATCATTATTGGTTTGTTAAAAAATACTATGAAATTCATGGTCTGTTTTGTTTAATTTTAATATGTAAATAAATAAGAAGGAAATATGATTGGTAATACTATAATTTTCCATGGATTCCATGATTTTCTATGGATTTTTACTATGGTATTATTGTATAAAACAAAATACAATATATAAATACCAAAAGAAATATATATTTTTAATTTAATTGGGCTGGGGCATGTTTTTATTTAACAATCTAAATTCATATTAAACTAAAACATTTGTAATTAATATTAAATTAAAATTCAAGCATAAATTATGCGTGCTTCTAGGCCCCCGAGCCAAGAGCAGATCACCCCAATCCAGTTCAAGCCTGTATGATAGCATTAGCCTCTGCTAACACTAATGACACCCCCTCCCCGAGCCACACATAAGAGGCTTTTCACATTCAAATGCAACAGGAGAGTCAGGAAGGGGGTGAGGGAGGAGGAGCGGGGCTATGCTGGACTTTGTCATGTAGAGGTGAGGAGGGGCGGGTGTAGTCGAGTATGAAGTCGGAGGAGGTTCAAGTTTCTGCTGCAGCTGTCGCGGCACGGCTGGGTTTGACCCTAAGGCTAGTGCTGACACATAAGCTAAATGCATTTAATTATCTTTGTGCATGCTGGATAGCTGCGGATGCTCAGGAATCACAATGACACAGTTGTGTCTTTTGTTTTCAAATGCCTTCTTATTTCCAAACATGACTTGATAATATTAGATACACCCAAACATTAAATATTGACTTGGGGTCTGACCTCAAACAAGCAAACGCCTGATTTAGAAACCTTGACTGTTGCATGCGCTCTGTATGGGAGGACAACAGTGAAGGTATTGGATATGGAAAGATATTCTTACCGTTTAAACATCTTTCACCTGACTGAATAAGCGCTAGAGACTCGCACTACAACAATTGACCATGAAAAACCAGAGTTTTCACATGCAAAAGACAGATTGTACAGCTACTGTACTAACAGTCAGTTCCCACATATCAATAAAACGCACGCACGCACGCGCACACACACACACACACACACACACACACACACACACACACACACATACACACACACACACACACACACACACACACACACACAATAAAGTAAATAAATAAAATAAAACAAAACAAAAAGACAAACATAAATCAACATAAAAATAAAACAAAATTCAACAAAACACAAAACAAAACACATGAAACCTACAAAACCTACAAAAGTAAAATAGTAACAATCAGCACACATCATCAAAATAAAAATAAACTAAATTTAACACAACAAACACAAAACAAAACCTGCATTAAAGAAAAGCCAAAAAAGTCAACAACAACAAAAAAAAAAAAAACGCACACAAAATTAAACAAAACAAAACAAAACAAAACAAAACAAAACAAAACAAAACAAAACAAAACAAAACAAAACAAAACAAAACAGATGAAACGTATAACAAACAACAAACAGTAAACTACTAAGAATCAGCACACATCAACAAAATAAAAATAAACAAACTTTTAACAAAACAATAAACACAAAACAAAATTGATAAAAAAATCTTTAAAAAAATCAACAAAACACAGAAAAACGTCAAACAAAGAACTATCAACACTCAGCACCCACACATTGATGAAAAGCCAAAAACAAACAAACAAAATCTAAATTTAACAAAACCAAAATTAAAATAAATTTCAGCAAAAAATTCAACAAAACAAAAAGCACAAAACAAAATCCAACAAAAAACACATTAAACTTAAAACACAAAAGTAAACTATTAACAATTAGCACATATTAACAAAACAATAAACAAATAAACACGCATCCCCCACGCAAAAAAAAAAAAAAAAATCAATTTAACAAAACAAGAATAAACTTCAACTAAAAAGATTATCAAAAAAAAAATCAACAAAACACAAAAACATAAAACACAAAAGTAACCAATAACAATCAGCACACACAAAATAAAAATGAAAGTAAATTTAACAAAACCAAATTGAACAAAAATCTACTAAAAAATTCAACAAAACACAAAAAAGTATCAAAACAGAAAAAAACTATTAACAATCAGCATCCACACAACACAAAACACATGGAACCTAAAACATAAAACACAAAAGTAAACTAAACGAAAATAAACTAAAAGAAAATAAACTAATTTTAACAAAAAATACAAACAAAACAAAACTGTGAAAAAACACAAAGAAATTCAACAAAAATAAAATTTACCAAAAAAAACATAAAACACTAAACTAAATTATTAACAATCAGCACCCACACAATGAAAAGCAAAAAAGGGCAAAAAACACTGCTAAATTTCAACAAAAAATTAAACAAAGCAAAAAACACAAACCAAATCTGAACAAACACATGAAACCTAAAACATAAAGCTTAATAAGTAAACTATTAACAATCAGCATACATCACAGAAATAAAAATAAATAACATTTAACGAAACAATACAATAAACACAAAACAAAATTGAACAAAACAATTCAACAAAACACAAATAAATGTAACAAAACACACACACACACACACACACACACACACACACACACACACACACACACACAATAAAACTTAAAACAAACAACAAACTAAACTGTTAACAATCAGCACTTACACATCAATAAAACAAAACAAAGCAAAATACAAAGCAAAATTTCATAAAACATAAAAACACAAAAATCAAAACAAAAAGATTCTGACATGTTTTGAAGAAGATTTAAATAATGATTTACTCTGATTTTATAGTAGTACCAATAACTGAAGTAACTGGCATTTTTGTGTAAACTGTGATTTCCATTTTAAATGAGTGTAAAGGAAGGAGCAATTTGGCAAAGAGAAGCATTCTGTTGTTGGCCTTGATAACATAAACATGTTTCGTGTGAAGGAAAGAATAAAGGAAGTGATATTACAGCACAACAAATGTTCCCAGTACACGACCCACTGCGATCCACAGACAGTGTCATTTCCCAGATTACCACAGTAATGCCGCTTAGAGGGTCTTCACCATATGCTCTCAGTCACAACCTGACCTAAAAAAGACCCGTCAAGGAAAACCTCAACAGGCTTTTCTCCTCAGCTTTGACAGGACCGATTTCAGCATCTAAAGCAGATAAATCTGCTTCTACAGCTTCAGTGGGCCAATGTTAACATTACGACTGACTGCTTGAGTTTTGGTGATAGAACTAGGGCTGTCACTAACTATCAAGCGAGTAATCAGTCGATTATTCTGATGATTAATCAAGTAATCGGATAATTATATTTTTTAGGTAATAAAAATAGACCTAAGCAAACAATAGCCTTTAAAATGACTTAAAATACATACAGAACCAAAATTTACAGACCCATGTCATCCAAGATGTTCATCTCTTTCTTTCTTCAGTCACAAAGAAATAGTTTTTTGAGGAAAACATTTCAGGAATTTTCTCCATATAGTGGACTTCTATGGTGCCCACGAGTTTGAACTTCCAAAATGCAGTTTAAATGCAGCTTTGAAAGGCTCTAAATGACCCCAGTTGAGAAAGAAGGGTCTTATCTAGCAAAGCGACTGGTCATTTTCTTAAATTAATATTTAATATTTAATTAATATACACTTATTAACCACAAATACTTGTCTTGTCTAAGTCTGCAATGCGCATGCGTACTCTGTGTGCACTCCGGTTTAAGACAGTTAGGGTGTGTTGAAAAACTCCCATTTCGTTTTCTCCTAATTTTTTTTTTCCTCATGCGCATTGCAGAGCTAGATAAGACGCGCATTTGTGGTTAAAAAGTGTATAAATATTAATTTAAGAAAATGACAGACCGTTTGGCCAGATAAAGACCTTTCTTCCTCTGGGATCATTTAAAACCCATTTGAAGCTGCATTTAAACTGCAATTTGCACCATGAAGTCCATTATATGGAGAAAAAAAAAAATTCTTTATGACTGAAGAAAGAAAGACATGAACATCTTGGATGACAATAACGTGAGTAAATTCTCAGTAAATGTTTGCTCTGGAAGTGAACTAATCCTTTATTCAATAACCAGTTTGTATATTGATACAAAATATATAAATTTTGCCAGCAAGGTCTAAAGATGATCAAATTTGGTGAAAATCAGACCAACTCTCTAGGAGGAGTTTTCAACATAAATTAAAATGGCTGGCAGGAAGTTTAGCTGACTATGGCAAAATTGGTATTTATGTTCTTGACATGATCCAAGAAATATATTGAGAGCAGTCCATTACAATAGGCTAATATACTCTTTATTAATTTATATTATTTATTTAGTTATTAGCATTTTTGGGAATTTTATTAGAACTTTTGATAACAAGGTAGCGCTGCTACAAAACTTTTTGACCGCTATCAGTATCAAATTCATTCATGCATTATTGGAGAACGGTTTGACTAATCAACTTGAAATCCATAACTTTTTGCCAGCGCGGTCTAAAAATGACCTGAGCCAGGTTTGGTGAAAATCAGACAAACCATTTAGGATGAGTTTGAAAAAGTAAGTTTTTCTAACTATAATTGTATTTTATTTTATTTATTTTTTTAAATAGCGAAAAAACGAAACCTTAAGATTTAAACATTTTTGGTGTCCATTTGACTCGGCATGAGCCAAGGATTCAAAAAATGTTTCCTTAGATGGTTCAACAGTTATTAGCATAAACATGAGTGTAACTTTGGACAGGTGGTGGCACTAGAGAGTTTGAGTTAGAGATTCCAAACTTCTTATGGTTAATATTGAGACTGCCCTCTATCAGTGTGCCAAATTTCACAACTTTCCTGCAAGAGATTTTGTGTGCTGCCATTGACTCAAAAGCGGACGAAACGAAAAGAACACCAGCGGATAAAATATGTGCCTTTGGACATTCAGTGCTTGGACCCTATCTATATAAAATTACCACCAAAACATTTAAAAGCAACAGAACTAGTACTAGTACATCTCAGCCAGAGTGAAACCTTTTCAGCTGTAATTAAAGAGATAACAGCATTAGGGAATTCACACTGAGTTTTGCCCAGCATGAGGCCAGATTGAATTAATACTACTAACCACACTTCACAAATACATTTGTATGTGAATAAAGCTTAACCTCTAAACATTTTAACCATAAATGACATTAAATACAAGATTCCCTATATACTGTCGTGGCCAAAAGTTTTGAGAATGACATAAATATTAGTTTTCACAAAGTTTGCTGCTAAACTGCTTTTAGATCTTTGTTTCAGTTGTTTCTGTGATGTACTGAAATATAATTACAAGCACTTCATACGTTTCAAAGGCTTTTATTGACAATTACATGACATTTATGCAAAGAGTCAGTATTTGCAGTGTTGGCCCTTCTTTTTCAGGACCTCTGCAATTCGACTGGGCATGCTCTCAATCAACTTCTGGGCCAAATCCTGACTGATAGCAACCCATTCTTTCATAATCACTTCTTGGAGTTTGTCATTAGTGGGTTTTTGTTTGTCCACCCGCCTCTTGAGGATTGACCACAAGTTCTCAATGGGATTAAGATCTGGGGAGTTTCCAGGCCATGGACCCAAAATTTCAACGTTTTGGTCCCCGAGCCACTTAGTTCTCACTTTTGCCTTATGGCACGGTGCTCCATTGTGCTGGAAAATGCATTGTTCTTCACCAAACTGTTGTTGGATTGTTGGAAGAAGTTGCTGTTGGAGGGTGTTTTGGTACCATTCTTTATTCATGGCTGTGTTTTTGGGCAAAATTGTGAGTGAGCCCACTCCCTTGGATGAGAAGCAACCCCACACATGAATGGTCTCAGGATGCTTTACTGTTGGCATGACACAGGACTGATGGTAGCGCTCACCTTTTCTTCTCCGGACAAGCCTTTTTCCAGATGCCCCAAACAATCGGAAAGAGGCTCCATCGGAGAATATGACTTCGTCCCAGTCCTCAGCAGTCCATTCGCCATACTATTTTGCAGAAGATCAATCTGTCCCTGATGTTTTTTTTTTTGGAGAGAAGTGGCTTCTTTGCTGCCCTTCTTGACACCAGGCCATCTTCCAAAAGTCTTGGCCTCACTGTGCGTTCAGATGTGCTCACACCTGCCTGCTGCCATTCCTGAGCAAGCTCTGCACTGGTGGCACTCCGATCCCGCAGCTGAATCCTTTTTGGCGCTTTCTGGACTTTCTTGGACACCCTGAAGCCTTCTTAACAAGAATTGAACCTCTTTCCTTGAAGTTCTTGATGATCCTATAAATTGTTGATTTAGGTGCAATCTTAGTAGCCACAATATCCTTGCCTGTGAAGCCATTTTTATGCAACGCAATGTCACCATGGTTAACAATGGAAGAACAATGATTTCAAGCATCACCCTCCTTTTAACATGTCAAGTTTGCCATTCTAACCCAATCAGCCTGACATAATGATCTCCAGCCTTGTGCTTATCAACATTCTCACCTGAGTTAACAAGACGATTACTGAAATGATCTCAGCAGGTCCTTTAATGACAGCAATGAAATGCAGTGGAAAGTTTTTTTCAGGATTAAGTTAATTTTCATGGCAAAGAAGGACTATGCAATTCATCTGATCACTCTTCATAACATTCTGGAGTATATGCAAATTGCTATTATAAAAGCTTAAGCAGCAACTTTTCCAATTTCCAATATTTATGTAATTCTCAAAATTTTTGGCCACGACTGTATGTATCAATTTTTTCTAACACTTCCCCACACACATTTTACAATTGCCATTTAGAATGTATAAAGCATTTCAGATGTAAAAACCTGAGTGAATCAATGTGGAATCTTCCAATCAATACTTTTACGGCTCTTTGAAGTTGTTTCTAATATAACTAATCAAAGCAAAGCATCAAGTTTGAATATTACGACCTTGATGCATCTTCTCAAACTCCCTGGTGTATAAAGTGCAATTGAAACAGTCATATTCCCCTTAAAAACCACATTACAACAACAAAAGCATTTTCCGCCTCAAACGGCGGCATAACTCAGTCATGTGTTTAAAGAGAGACGGTTTACGCTACTCTCCTGAGTTTAAATCTAATTAGACTGGCTAGAGTAATTAATCTTATTACAATATTAACCTTGTGAGACTGTGCACCAAGTTAACAAGGGAATGGGGGGTAGAAAGCGCATTTTTGTCTGCGTGCATTGAGCCGTCATTAAAGAGAGGATTAATACTACACACAAGCTTTGGTCTGAACGGATCCGCTGTGTGGGTTTGACCTTGGCTTGTCATTTTTAATAGGTGATCAAACTTGATGAACAAGAGATTAGCCAATGGGAAGAGACCATATGTCACCCTTGACCTTGCCCTATCCTTCCTGACCCTTCTACTTAGCACGCGCAGGATGAATGGCATAATCAGCTGGTTTGACCTCGAGGTCAAAGTTGACCGAAGTATGTTGCATTTCCTGTCAGCTTGTGCACGGACAGAGGAACTACCATAGGCTACGGGTAGGCCCGAGGGTTAGGTCACTGTTGGGTTACTGGCATGACCCAATTCCTATTTGTTACATGCTAATAATTCTAAACAGATCCTTATTTTGATGTAGCACAGTCATCCAAGGACAGTAGCAGGATCATAGATGGTTTATATCCAAACAATAGTGCAAGTTATGGGTATTTCTGTCATACTTTTTAATTTCAATCCTTGAGAGAAAACCATGAAAATTTTGAGAAGTGTATCACCAAGACTGCATTTGTTTGATACATCTACAGTAAAAATTAAGAAAAAAAGTAATATTATTGCAATTTAAAATCACTGTCTTCTATTTGAATATATTTTAAAATGTAATTTATTCCTGTGATCAAAGCTGAATTTTCAGCATCATTACTTCAGTCTTCAGTGTCACATGATCCTTCAGAAACCATTCTAATATGCTGATTTGCTGCTCAAGAAACATTCCTTTTTCTATCATTTTTATTTCATTCATATTTGTAATATTTTTGTGGAAACCATGATGCTTTTCTTAAGATACTTCATAAATAGTAACAAAAACAAATTGAACAGCATTTGTTAAACAATTTATAAGTTATTGCTGTCTTTAATCAATTTAATGTTTTTGCCAATTACAAGTATTATTTCTTTCAAAAAAAAAATTCTATACATATATACATAAATATATGTAAATTTCAAAGTAAATTTGCAAATTACTTGCATACATTCTCTTTTTTGAGGACAAAGTCTAAAACTGAAGTTTTTTTGTTATTAATTTTGAGAGAATATTTGCACATATACACTACCAGTCAAAGTTTTGGACACACTTTCCCATTAAAGAGAATAGGAAGTGTGTCCAAACTTTTGACTGGTAGTGTACAAACTTTATATATTCCATTTTAATTTTTCATTTAATTGCTTTCAAATTTTGGTAACACTTTACAATGTGTTTAGTTCACAGTACATTAACTAATGTTAACAGATGCAAATTTAAATTTTATTAATGTATCAGTAAGTTTTGAACTTAATATTAACTGAAATTAATAAATGCTGTATAAATATTGTTTGTGTTAACTAATGAAGTTAACACAAACAATATTTAAGCGCTCATGGATGGTTCATGCCCACACTGCAAGCGCATGACCATGGCCACGCTGAGGTCCTGCCGCTCGTTCACGAGCCGGCTCCCCCCGCCTTCCTCCCGCGGTAAGTTGTTAAGCCGTGAATGCTTTTCGGCCACCGTGGCGAGATGCGGGGGGGACCTAAGAGTTACAGTGCAGAACGCACCGCCGGCTGAGAAAGCCCTGCGGTCTTCTGCATCACAGCGTGACCCCGTCGAGTTCCCGCAGCAGTACGCTTCCCCGCCCAGCGGGCTGAGTGTCTCCTTCGGGTGCTCCTGCAGACGATGAGATGTCTATCGCAGCATCAGAGGGAGAGTCGGAGGGCGAGGCGGACGCCTCGGCGGCGCGACCCCCTCTCGAGGTGATCGCTCCGTCTGACGCGGACGCCGAGCTTTCGGCTATGCTCCTCCGGGCCGCCAGAGGGATCGGTCTGGAGGTGCCTCCAGCACCTTCGGCCGATCCTTCTAGGCTTGGTCCCCCCCGGTGCCCTTTTTCCCGGAGGTGCATGAGGAACTGACTAAAACCTGGCGGGCCCCATTTTCATCTCGGTCCCACCCCAGCTCCTCTCCCCTCACGACCCTCGATGGAGGGGCAGCCAGGGGGTATGTGGCGATTCTCCAGGTTGAGCGCGCTGTGGCGGTGCATCTTTGCCCACGCGGCGATGCCACCTGGCGGGATCGTCCGCATCTCCCGTCCAGGGCGTGTGAACACTCTTCCGCGCTTGCGGGCCGCGTTTATCACGCTGCTGGACAGGCTGCCACCGCCTTGCACGCCATGGCCACCCTCCAGGTCTACCATGCCCAGGCACTTAAAGAACTTCACAAGGGTGGTTCTGACCAGGGGGTTATGGAAGAACTCCGCGCCGCCACCGACTTCGCCCTCCAGGCCACGAAGGTCACGGCGCGTTCCCTTGGTCAGGTGATGTCCACGGCTGTGGTCCAGGAGCGACACCTGTGGCTTACTCTGGCCCAGATGGCAGACGCCGACAAAGCTCGCTTTCTCGACGCTCATATCTCCCAGAGTGGCCTCTTCGGCGACACTGTCGAGGACTTTGCCCAGCAGTTCTCGACAGTCCAGAAGCAGACGGAGGCGATTAAGCACATCCTGCCCCGCCGCGAGTCTACCATCCCACCGCCGGTGGCCCAACCTCCGCCTGCTCGTCGCCGAGGGCGCCCCCCGCGGCCCCCTCCAAAACCTGCTCCATCCCCCGCTGAGCTACATGAGGCAAGGCTGGCTCGACGTCGAGCTGGCCGTGGGAGAGGTGCACTGCCCGCCTCTCAGGGACCAGCTAAGAACACACGCAAGAGATCTGCGAAACGTCCCTGACGTGGGCAACCCAGAGGTGGAGAAAATTACTCTTCAGGCGACGAGAACATCTACGTCCCCACTCCCGGTGGAGGGCCGGGAGTTGCTGTGTACTCTGACGCTGCCGTCGGCCCACGGGTCGACGGTAGCCAAAACTTCACAAAAAGAGCTAATTTTCTCACCTCTGGGGCCTCGGCCCCGTGTTCCCGTCTCGAGCGGCACCATTTTGCCTTCTCAGAACCGGACTCGGAGCTGTCTTTCGCCAGCGCGGGAACCAGGGAAGAAGGTAAGCGCTGCTCTGAGCAGTCTGACTCCTCCCCAGGACGTTTCTCCTTCTGGATGCAGTCCCCTTCCCGTTCCCCCCCCAGGCTGCCCCACCACGGTCACGTCGGTCAACGTTCCCTTGATACCCCTGGCGACGCGGCTGGGAGCCTGGAGCTGGATTCGGTCGCTATGACAGCCCGCCTCACCAACGAGCGTGCTCAGTCGGTGCTGAGATGTCTGGAGTTGTTCAGACACAAGACAGCGGTTCCTCTCAAAACTTTTCAGAGGCTCCTGGGGCATATGGCAGCTGCAGCCGCGGTGATGCCGCTCGGCTTCCTTCATATGAGACCACTTCAGCACTGGTTACACGACCGAGTCCCGAGACCCCCATGGCACCGTGGCACACTCCGGATTGGCGTCTCCCCGCAGTGTCGCCGCCTATTCAGCCCGTGGTCAGACCCTGTCTTCCTCCGGGCCGGTGTGCCCCTGGGACAGGTGTCCAGGCACATCGTGGTTTACACGGATGCCTCCACCACGGGTTGGGGTGCTATATGCAACGGGCAGGCAGCTTCGGGCTCCTGGACAGGACCTCGACTGCAGTGGCATATCAATTGCCTCGAGTTGTTGGCGGTGCTTCTGGCCCTTCGTCGCTTCCGATCGACGTTGCGCCAGAAGCACGTGCTTGTTCGCACCGACAGCACTGCGACTGTGGCTTACATCAATCGTCAGGGCGGTCTCCGCTCTGCGCTCTCCTTGCATGTCACAACTCGCCCGCCGTCTGCTCCTCTGGAGTCAAACGTGGCTGAAATCGCTACGTGCCATTCACATTCCGGGGGAACTCAACCGTGCAGCCGATCAGCTCTCACAGCAGTCCATCCTCCCTGGAGAATGGCGACTCCACCCCGAGACGGTCCAGCTGATTTGGAGTCATTTCGGCGAGGCCCAGATAGATCTGTTTGCCTCCCCCGAATCCTCCCACTGCCAGCAGTATTTTTCCCTCAGCAGGGATGCTCTGGCTCATAGCTGGCCTCCGGGGCTCAAGTACGCCTTTCCCCCAGTGAGCCTCCTTGCACAGACCCTGTGCAAGATCAGGGAGGACGAGGAGCAGGTTCTCCTGATTGCGCCCTACTGGCCCACCCGGACCTGGTTCCCAGAACTCTTTTCCCTCGCGGCAGCCCCTCCCTGGAAAATCCCCTTGAGGAAAGACCTTCTTTCTCAGGGGATGGGCACAATTTGGCACCCGCATCCCGACCTTTGGAACCTGCATGTCTGGCTCCTGGACGGGACGCGTCAGACCTCGCCGGCCTTCCCCAGGCCGTGATAGACACGATCACTCAGTCCCGAGCCCCCTCCACGAGGCAGGCTTACGCACTGAGGTGGGGTCTGTTCGTCGACTGGTGCTCCTCTCGAGGAGAGGACCCTAAGAAATGCTCGATTGCAGCCGTGCTTTCCTTCCTGCAGGAGAAGTTGGAGCGCAGGCTGTCCCCTTCAACTCTCAAAGTCTATGTTGCTGCTATTGCCGCACATCATGACGCAGTGGATGGATCATCCTTAGGTAAGCACCCGCTGGTCGTTAGGTTCCTTAGAGGCTCTAGGAGGCTTAATCCTCCTCGTACCCTCTTGGGATCTCTCCGTCGCCCTCCAGGGCCTGCGGGGAGCCCCCTTTGAGCCTCTCACGTCAGTAGAGCTTAAATTTCTGTCTCTCAAGACAGCACTCCTGACGGCTCTGGCCTCCATCAAGAGGGTAGGGGACCTTCAAGCTTTTTCTGTCGACGAAACGTGCCTAGAGTTATGTGCCCAAGGTTCCCACTACACCTTTCCGCGATCAGGTGGTGAACCTGCAAGCTCTGCCCATGGAGGAGGCAGACCCAGCTTCTGCGCTGCTGTGTCCAGTCCGTGCCTTGCGTATCTACGTAGACCGCACTCTGCACTTCAGACGCACTGAGCAACTCTTTGTCTGCTTCGGAGGTCAGCAGAAAGGGAATGCTGTCTCCAAACAGAGGTTGGCTCATTGGGTGGTAGATGCCATCTCCCTGTCTTACTTGTACCAGGGACAGCCGTGCCCCTTAGGTGTGCATGCCCACTCCACTCGGAGTGTTGCATCCTCCTATGCCTTGGCGCACGGCGCCTCACTAGCAGACATCTGTAGAGCTGCCGGCTGGGCGACACCTAACACCTTCGCCAGGTTTTACAACCTACCTTCGCCAGGTTTTACAACCTCCGCGTAGAGGCCGGTGTCGGCTTGCTGCGCCATTCCCACGTGGATCCGTGCGCTATTTCCCAGATTGTTCCCTCCGGCGATCCCTGGGTCCTCCACGCCCCGCAGTCAGGGCTAGATGCGGAGTAGTTCTGACTGTGTTCCTGCCTGGGTCTCCTTCGCCCCACAGGTAGTGGCTTATTTTATTTATTCCAGCGGAGAAGATCGCCGTTTCCCTCGTATATCCCTAGCCTTATGGATATATTGAATTTTCTTTATTTCCACATGTGTAAGTTATCCATGTGCTCCGCCCCCCCAACCCGTGCTTCAGTTCTTCTGGCATCCCTGTGGGCCCCCCTTATTGGCCCCCAGGGCGTTGGGAAGGTTACGTTACATATCTTCCTGCTGGCATGTCCGCCTGCTGGCACGTGGGTCTGTGCGTAACGCGGCGTCAGGGCCGTGGCCTGTTCCAGAGGGTCTATTCCCATGTAACGTCGGAGTGACTCGACTGAGGGGGAACGTCTAGGTTACGTAGGTAACCCTCGTTCCCTGAAGGAGGGAACGGAGACGTTACATCACCTGCCACGGCCCCGGCATCGCACTGACGCCGGCTCGATCCGGCTCTTCAGCAAAAACCTGAATGAGTGTATTGCAGCCGCAATCTTATATACCCGTATGTACGGGGGAGTGGCTTGGCATGCAAATTCCACTCGCCAATTTTCATTGGCCTGTTGTATAAGGCTCAGAGGTGATTGGACTCTCAGGCGAGTTCCCATGTAACGTCTCCGTTCCCTCCTTCAGGGAACGAGGGTTACCTACGTAACCTAGACGTTTTTATGCATCTCTGCAAACAGCCTTTCTTAATAATAGGGCTGGACGATATGGCAAAAATTTATATCACGATATATTTCTTAATTTCAGTCGATACGATATAATTCCAATATCGCTAAGGACAATATTAAAAAGCCTCAGGAAAAAACTGCCGAGGACACACACAATGGATGTCTGTACCTACAAATGTCTGCAAACTGAATTTGCAAAGTCTATAATACATCCAGGCTCCTCCTATTAAAATTATATAAAAACATTTTTAATAAAAACAATACAAAAAAAATAAGGTTCACTTTTTATTTTTATTTAGCCTCTACAAACAAGAAATGTGAAATAAATTATCGCATAAATAAAACTCTCAGACTCAGCTTATTAACAATAATATATTTCCATTTAAACTAGATCAGGCTGATTATTCATATAAATTTAAACAACAAACAAACTGCTACAGCAGTTTTCAGATAAAGAAACAAAAAGAATAAAATAAATAAAGAGTGAGCAACAACAAACACACATTGCTCTGGCCGGAACAGAAACGGGGGAAAGAAATCATAATAAAAATTATGCCACTAGGCCAACTAATTATTAATCCTCTTCCAGAAAGGAGGTCAGGGCTCGCAAAATTTCTAAATCTCTGGTAGCCCTTCGGGCAGGTACTCTTCAGATTTTGGTAGCCCGAAAATTATTTTAACTAGCCCAAAAAAAAAAACAAAAAAACTTAAATTTAGAAAATTAGATAGGAGTCTAAATGTCAAGCAAAAATATTTTCAATACACAAATATCAACAAATATCAAGGAATGAATTTTATTTCACTATTTACAGTGTATCTGCAGAATTTTTAAATATCAATTTGAGGCAATTTATGACCCTTTTTAAGAGCTGCACAAGTAAAATGAACAGTATGAGTGGGGTTGGACAATTAAGCCATAAAATTACATGAGTTACAGTTCAGATACAGGTTTTTCACAAAAAAACTTATAAAATGGCATTTCAGCCTTTATACCATTAAAAGGAATAAATCAAGTATATAATGTACTATATTTATTTAAAACATAAATATAACTGTCTTAATTGTTTAGATTTTTAGAAAGCACATTAACTTCTTTCACATTTACAACTGTGTTTGCTGCATAAAAAACATTGGTTGAGATTTGCAATAATCTGACCAGCTGAAACTATGGACGTGCATATTCATTCTCTGTCACTAGGTGGCGCTTTAGGAGCGCTGAAATATTACGGTTTCCCTAGTAACGGCTGTATACAAAGCAGCATTAACTCAGTTTTATAAGGCATGAAATGAAAATGCCAATGATACGTTTCTGAGGACAGTCGGTTCCCTTCAGATACATTCATATAAAGACATCAGTGCCGCGTTTTGACTTTGAAACGTGCAGCGTGCATATTTATTCATTTACATCATTGCCTCTTAAAGTTTAATCCAGCCCTATCGCGATTATTTATTTAACGAAGTCAAAGCCTTTTTGAAAATCTATTTGAAGCGGCCAGCGCTGATATAATGGCGAGTATTTGCATGAACTGTGTATAACTTACCAATGGCAGAGTTTATACGAACTTAAAAAGCAGAACCACTTCCACACCACTGAATTAGTCTTTCCTCTCTTATCAACTATTTCTATCAACTATGTCTGCCTTCTTTCTTGTGGAAGCTTGTTCATCCACATCTGTATTGCGGTCAGGGATACTCATTTTGTAGCTAAAAACTTCCTGCAACGGAGCTTAACTAACTACTGCTGCTGAGCGCTAGCAGCGTGTCTGTGATGTACGTCATCACGCAATTCTGTTTTGCTCTTATTGACGGCTGAGCGCTGAACGTCATTCAGTGACAAATGCTAATGTATAAAATTATATATATACATTTGCATATATATATATATATATATATATATATATATATATATATATATATATATATATGCATAAGATATAAATATATATCGAAATATCGGAAATGGGTTTAAAAATCGTATCACCGTTATTGAAAAAAATTCTATCGCGATATATATTGATATCGAATTATTGTCCAGTCCTACTTGATAATGTGCTTGTTGGCAAGTTTCGCCACTAAAAGCGGCCTAAGTAAACATTACAGCTCATAATCCCACAGCAGAAAGGGGTGTGGCGAGCAGAGCTCATTTGCATTTAAAGGGACCTTGCAATAAAATGAGTTGTTTTTTTGCAGAGCTGATTTTGACAAGGTAAAAGGGTGTTTTTTATATGACTATTGAGAATTTTTAACCAAAGTATATAATAGACTTTTCATTAAAACCCAAAAGAATCATATGAACTTGTGGAAAATAGGCATCCGGTGACCCCTTTAATCTTGAAACGAACACAAGGGTGAATTACTACTGCTATTATTTGATCAAGTGACATACTGGCCAACAATCTAAAAATGACCAAATACTGAATGATTAATCAATTAATAGTTGATATATTAATCTATTTCTAGATAGCATTCGCCAATACATTGACTCACTGTGCTCACATGCATGACAGGTTTGAGTTTGGCTTGTCATTTCCTAATCCTGTTTCCTCCCTTGCCCTTATTTCCTGTCCTCTCTTGAATATTGCTGTGAGGTGGTCAAAAAATAAATAAATATAGTTGATGACAACGTGGCACATGCTGTTAAACCACCATTTATACAACCAGTCAAACTATCCACCCCGACACACATTCAACAGAAACAAAAGGATAAATGCAATAAGCCAAGATTGAAAAGAGAAAATTGATCTTTTCAAAACGCTGCTAATTATTCCATAAGCTGTGATGTGAATGATGAATGAGTGACTTGAGTTATGTGGGGTCACGGCCACTCCACACGAGATTGGATTTAGGACGCAGTAGATTACATTACGACCGAGCCTGCCTTTTCTCTTTTCAAGGCTTTGGTTACTGATCGATCTCTGAAGCTCATCACATTGTAACGGTCACTCCTGACACTATTGTTCTCTGTAGAGGAGAGATATGAGATGCTAACAACACATATACAGTAGAGACATGAATAGCTGTGGATAGAATCTATTCCATACAGTACTGTATGAATGGACTGGTTTATAGTAACATGACAAATTACATGTCCATGAACTTTTAACATGATCATTTTTGGTTCTAATGAATGCAGGAGTAAATATAAAGTGTATTTCATATAACATGTTTACATTTAATTGTATATGGTTGTTTTAACATTGTTAAAGAATTTTATAAATCACAATTTTTTTCTGTCTTTCTTTTTTATCTTTTAGATTTTGTAGTTTAATGCAAATAAATAAATTGTGGAAACAAATAAATGAAAGTGACCATACATGTGAAGAAGCTGTATTGTTTTGATGAAAATAGTTTCTCAGAATCATTTAATTTGAGAACATTATACAGGTATTCAGATGGGTCTCAACCTAAATGAACCTTTCTAGACTTTAGTTTCTTTGCTCATAGAACAAGGTCATAGTTCATGGGCAGTTTGTATCAATGGTAAATATGAAAATGTACATTTCCAATTAAAATGTAAACATAAATGAGATGGAAAAAAAACATTCCCATTACAAATTCCATCTGTTATTACTTAGTTGCATCCAGAGCAAAATGTAACAATGTTTCATTTTTAGAAACTTTGAAAAAATAACTTTTCATTAGAAAAGTAAAACAAAAACTAAACCAAAAAAGCAAAAGGTCCCCTAGTGAAAAGTAAATATACTAAAATGTATTTAAATACATTTATTTCATGCTAAGTATACTACAAATACATTTACATATTATGTACTTAATAAAAAATACCCTTTTTTTGCACTTTTAGATAAATACTTAATTATATTTGATTGTGCTAAAGTGGAACTATTACAAGTATATTTTAGGTACACTTTACATTTTTGCATTTAAAGACCAATATTAATTTAAAGACTATATGATCCTCATAAATAGTGACATTAAAACATATTTTAGCCTTAATAATAAGAAATGTGCATTGTGCAGAAGTAGTACCCCAAATAAAGTGTAATTACAATTTTTATATTAGTAAGTCTCGAGCGATATCAGTAAATATGTTAATAGACTTGAACTATACTTAAAATAAAATAAATGCATTTTAAATCTATTACTTTTTTACTAGGGTCCACATTCTAAGTATCAAAGAAATAGGATTGTAGTGTCCTTAAACGTTGTCAAGCTTTACATTTAGTCATTTAGCAGACGCTTTTATCCAAAGAGACTTACAAAAGAGGACAATAGAAGCAATCAAACCAACAAAAGAACAACAATATGTAAGTGTTGTGACAAGTTCCAGTTAGTCAAACACAGTATATGTAGCAAGTTTAAAAAGAAAGAAAGAAAGAAAGAAAGAAAGAAAGAAAGAAAGAAAGAAAGAAAGAAAGAAAGAAAGAAAAGAAAACAAGTAAATAGAATAGGGAGAGCTGTTGTTAGAAGGTCAAGTTATTTTTTTATAGTAAAAAAAGAAAACAAGATAGAATAGAAAAAGAATAGAGAAAGCCAGTGTTGGAGGGTAAAGTTTTTTAATAAATAAAGAGAAAACAAGTTGATAAAATAAAAAAAATACTAGGGAGAGCAAGTGTTAGAAGTTCAGGCTATATATATATATATATATATATATATATATATATATATATATATATATATACAGACCAAAAGTTTGGACACACCTTCTCATTCCAAACGTTTGGTATGTACTGTAGATATGAATTCAACTGAAAAAAAAAATTATAATTAAGGAAATTAAACATACCTAGGCATTGGAAAAGACATAGTGAAATGTGTCTAATAATTCCAAAAAGAAAGAGAAGCATTTGACATAATCAAAATATTCGAAACATTTATTAGGAATACCATTTTCTTAATGATTGATGCTGCATGTGTTTATCCAGTCTAATCGAAGTATGCGTCTCTCCCTCCCCTGACTTTCCCAACAAAAATCCCACCCCCTCTCAGAAAATACATAAAGCTGACATTACTGAGCTATATGCGTTTAAAAGTAGCCTATTAAAATGGTACAATGGCATTGCTCAGTTCAACGTGTTGGGAAATCGGGCATTTTGTCCCGCGTCAGCATTTATTCAACAGTTAATAACGCTCAACATTCAAAAGGTAAATATTATTCAGCCAATAAAGTGTAGGTCTATGTATTTCATAGAAAGTGTGTCTAGTACTATATAAATTACAAAGGTTTAATTGGCATCTTTATTTCAAACGACCCGACCGACCGCGACCCGAATATCATTAAAAATATTTTTGGATGACTCGTAACCGCGGGTAACCGCGGGCACCCGCTCATTTCGGATCAACCCGCGCATCACTGATACCCGCACAACGGTGTAATTTACTTCCGGGTAAAGATAGGATCAGTCAAATGAAATACAATAAATGTACAAATAAATATTACAAATTAAAAAACGATCGGAAATGCGTCCAATTTTCTAATACTATTATTTGATGACAACAATACATTTGGAAAACAAAATACAGCCATTTCTGCTTTTTTCTTTTAAACAAAAAACCAAGCACCCTTTTTTAAATTTCATCTTTCATTCCAAAATAGAATAATGAATGAATGAAAAAGTACACGGACCGACCAGGGGTCCAAGTTTTTTCCTTTTTTTTTTTTTTTTTTAGATAAAATAGAAAAATAATATAGGGAGAGCTAGTGTTTGCTCAAGCTTTTTAAATTTTTTAATAAAAACAAAAAAACAAAAACAAAAGATAGAATAGAAAAAAATAGAGAACGATAGTGTTGAAAGGGTCAAGGTTTTTCTAGTGAATAAAAAGAAAACAAATAGAAAAAGAATAGGGAGAGCTAGTGCTAGGTGGTCAGGTTTTTTTTTATTATTAAACCAAAAAGATAGAATAGAAAAATAATAGAGAATGCTTGTGTTGGAGGGTCTTTTTTTTTAAGTAAATAAAAATAAAACAAGTAAAATAGAATAGAAAAATAATAGAAAATGCTAGTGTTGGAGGCTCAAGGTTTTTTTAGTGAATAAAAAGAAAACAAATAGCAAAAGAATAGGGAGACCTATAGTGTTAGAAGGTCAAGCAATTTTTTTCAATTAAAAAACCCCCCAAAAAGATATAGGAAAAAAATAGAATAGGAATGCTTGTGTTGGAAAAATTTGATTCTTCCAACACTAACATTCTCTATTATTTTTCTATTCTATTTTACTTGTTTTATTTTTATTTACTAAAAGCAAGAAAATGTAACCCATTTTCTTGCTTTTAGTAAATAAAAATAAAACAAGTAAAATAGAATAGAAAAATAATAGAGAATGTTAGTGTTGGAAGAATCAAGTTTTTTTGTGAATAAAAAGAAACAAAAATAGAAAAAGAATAGGGAGACCTAGTGCTAGAAGGTCAAGTTATTTTTTTTTATTAAAAAAGTTTTTTCTTTTGAACCATGTTCTTTAAAAGTATCTGACATACTTAATTCCACAGTAATTTTGGGAGAAAAGAAAATCAATATGCATGATCTATACATCTGTATTTGCTTTAACACAAAATTTTATCTGCCAAGTAAAATGTAAAAAAATATATTGCATAAAATTGTTTATTGCTACATGTGCATCTCATAATCACAGGCAGCTGTGCTATAAACAATGGTTTTATATATATAGTGAAATGAACTGTGTTTTCTATATCAAGGAGCAAAAGGGCTTACCGACTGACACATCTTACCCCATTCTCCCCTATAGTTGAGTACAAATATCTGATCAACTGGGGAACTTTTGAACTTGTTCTAAATGCAATAAGAATTATTATTTGTAGGTCCTAAAATAAAGATCTGATCAAATCCATAAAGTTGATTTTGGTGTGAAGTATCATGGTGTGTAGAAAAGTTATTTTTTCAAAATGGTTTAAAAAAAACAAAACAAAAAAAAACTTTTTCTACTTTACAGTAGCATACACTCCAAAAAAAAAAAAAAGCTGGGTTAAAAACAACTTGAATGAAACTTAAATGAACAACTGAAATGTTTAATTCAACCTTCTGGGTAGTTTTATTTAACTCAAATACTGGTTAAAATTTAAATAAAATTTAAATAAAAATCTGACACATAATTACTAGATGCATCAGCAACAAATCAAAAGTTGAACATTTATTAATAAGCAATATTACAAAAAAAAGTTTATTGTTTAATTACTATTTATTCAGCTTTATGTCAATTCATTAAACATATTATTAAATGTTAATTTCCAACCTAGTTTGGGTTCATTTTAAGCAAGAAATATAGTAATTGTGAACAAGTGATTATAAGTGATCTAAAAATATGTGGTGTATCCAAGATAACAAACAATAATAATTTTTGACAAACATAATTAATCATTTTGAATGAATTAGTCATTATTAATTCCTAAATATGGTTATGTTTTAGGGAGGTGAACCACATGACATTTTGCAGCCTCAACTATTTTTTCCTTGTCACAACAAATTTTTTTAGAGGCTTCTTTACATTGACAAAATATATATTTTTTTACAAACATAATTAATAATTATGCATGAATGAATGAATCATTATTAATTTGAAAATATTATGTTTTTAGTGAGTTAAACCACATAACACTGCAGCCTAAGCTATTTTTTTCATAAAAATGTCAATTTCTTCTTTCTTCTTTATCATTTTTTATAGTAAAAAAAATATATATATATATATATATTTACAAAACATAATTAATAATTTGGAATGAATGAATCATTATTAATTCCTAAATATTATTATGTTTTCAGGGAGCTGAACCACATTACATTTTGCAGATGGAATTATTTCAAAACAAAAAAAATAAAAAAAAAATAAAAATAAAAATAATTAAACATTATTAATAATTCTGAATTAGTCAGTCATTATTCATTCCTAAATATGACATTTTGCGGCCTGAACTATTTTTTCTTTCTCATAAAAACTTAAATTTATATTTTATTTTTTTTACAAACATAATAATTATGAATGAATGAATCATTATGACTTAGTAAATATTATGTTTTTAGTGAGTTAAACCACATATAACACTGCAGCCTAAACTATTTTTCCTTGTCATAAAAATGTCAATTTCTTTAATATTTTTTAGAGACTTCTTTATCACTTTTATAGAAAAAAAGATATTTTTACAAAACATAATTAATCATTTAGAATGAATTAATATTTATTAAATCCTAAATATTATTATGTTTTTAGGGAACTGAACCACATGACATTTTGCAGATGGAATTATTTCAAAACAAAAAAATATGTAAAAATGATTAAACATTATGAATAAATGAGTGATTATTAATTCATACTAGATGCAGCAATAATCAAAAGTTGAATTTCATTTATTAATAAGCAATATTACAAAAAAGTTACTACACTGTAAAAGTTTCAACTTAAAAGCTTAAGTTTAGCAGCTGCCTTAAGATTTAAATCAACTTAAGTCATTTAAACTCACAAGTTATATCAACTCATTTTTATTGCAATACGCTAAAATGACTTGTAGTTTTAAACAGATTCAACTTAAAATCTTAAGGCAGCTGCTGAACTTATGTTTTTAAGTTGAATCTGGTGAAAACTTTTTACAGTGTATTCATTCAGCATTTGAATACATGTCAATTCATTAAACATATTATTAAATGTTAATTTCCAACCTATTCTGGGTTAATTTTTAAGCAAGAAATATAGTAATTTTCTCAGACTTAGAAAATATTGTTTAGGTCAAGTTATTTATTTTTCATTGGCTAAAGTTATAAAATACAGATGTGAACCATTACCCTAAATTTTTTAGAGCATATTAATAATTGAAACATTTTTCAACTTAAAAACACTCAAAATAGCTACATTTCGACAAAAGTAACAAAAAAGACAACCAAAATAGTACGAAGCTATTATAATATCCTTCAAAATTTGTTTTTCTTTTAGTCTTAGAAATGTGTAAAAGGAAAGATCAGGAATAAAAGAAAAAAGACAATCTGCACTTGTTGAATTGATCCAGCAGAGGGCGTCAGTGAACTGCACAGAGACATGTGACACTCCCAGGGCTGCTGGAGTCCCTCCCAAACATTGCTGCAAGCTCTATATGAATGTTTATTTGCACTGAGACATGAAGAGATGCATTCAATCCAGAGAACAATGCAGTTTAATTCTAGCAATGGGTTAGGCCTATGACTTGGAAGGAAGTGTTACCGTTAATACCGTTAAATAAGATGTTAAGAAATCAGGTGTTTTGCCTCAGGGAACTCTTAAAAAGAAACCTAAATGAGTTCACCAAAACCGTGACTCACCAAAAACATGATGCACCAGAACAAGACTCAACTTAATGACCGAAACCAGCACGTGAATGACTTATTGTGGTTTCAAAAGAACATATTTGTATTAGTTGTTTCATTTGTCAATCCTCCTTATTGGTGGCTTCTAGCTCTATAGAGGGTGTTAAAGCAGTTTGGGGAATTTTGACAATGGTTTAAATTGAGAAAATGCAGAGATGCAGGTGACTGAGGCGCGCATGGTTAACCTCTCCACCCCAAGCACAGGAACAGCCCTGGGTCACATTCCGATAAATCACATCAGACAGGATTCCTAAAGCACAGGTCCATTCAGAAACACAAGACAGCACTGAAGTTACTGACTTCAGGAGTCAAACAGACAAACACCTGCACTGCACTGACTGTGTGTGAGTCTGTTCATTCAGTTCAGACTCAGTACTTTCAGGATGTTGACGTGTCCAGAAGTGTGGCATGCTCTAATGCATTTAAATAACTGAAAACTATTTTTAAGCATTTTGCATTTTCTTTTTATAATTATTATACATGCTGCTTTATGAGCTTATTCACCACTGGATTACCTATTCACCACTGGATTTGTATTTATGAAGTGATTATAAGTGATCTAAAAATATGTGGTGTATCCAAGATAAAAAAAAATAATAATTTTTTACATTTTTTTTTTTTTAAACCAACATAATTAATCATTTTGAATGAATTAATCATTATTATATCCATAATATGATTATGTTTTAGGGAGCTGAACCACATGACATTTGCAGATTTAATTATTTTTTACTTGTCATAAAAATGTTAAATTATCTGAAATTTTTAGAGAGTTCTAGAGATTTTTACATTGACACATTGTATAATTTTACAGTAAAAAATATATTTTTTACAAACATAATTCATTATTTTGAATTAATTAGTCATTATTAATTCCTCAATATGGTTATGTTTTAGGGAGGTGAACCACATGACATTTTGCAGCCTCAACTATTTTTTTCCTTGTCATAAAAATGTCAATTTATCTTATATTTTTAGAGGCTTCTTTACATTGACATACTGTATAATTTTTACAGTAAAAATATTTTTTTACAAACATAATTAATAATTATGAATGAATGAATGAATGAATGAATGATTAATTCCTAAATATTATTATGTCTTTAGAGAGTTAAACCACATAACACTGCAGCCTAAACAAGTTTCTCCATGTCTGAAAATATAAAATAAATTGACATTTTATGAGACTTCTTTACACTGACATACTGAATCATTTTTACAGTAAAAATATTTTTTTACAAACATTATTAATAATTTTTAATTAATTATTTGAATTGAATTAATTGAAGTAATGAGTCATTATTATTTCCTAAATATTATTATGTTTTAGGGAGGTGAACCACATGACATTTTGCAGCCTAAACAATTTTATCCTTGTCATAAAAATGTCAAATTATCTGATATTTTTAGAGACTTCTTTACATTGACATACCATCTAATTTTTACAGTAAAAATATTTTTTACAAACATAATTAATAATTATGAATGAATGAATGAATTATTAATTCCTAAATATTATTATGTCTTAAGAGAGTTAAACCACATAACACTGCAGCCTAAACAATTTTCTCCATGTCTGAAAATATAAAATAAATTGACATTTTTATGAGACTTCTTTACATTGACATACTGTCTAGTTTTTACAGTAAAAATATATGTTTTTTAATAAATTTAATTAATGAGTAATTATAAATTCATAAATATTACATTTTTAGGTAGTTGAACCACATGACATTTTGCAGCCTGAACCATTTTTTCCTTGTCATAAAAATTAATTTATTTTATATTTTAGACACTTCTTTACATGGACATACTGTAATCTTTTTACAGTAATAAATAAACAAATAAATAATGTTAGATATTTTATAACATTTTGCTGCCTATGTTATGTTTTTTTTTTGTCACAAAATAGAAAAAAATATCAGATTTTTTACAAACTTTTTAACATTGACATATTGTATTCATAATCATTATAATCATTATTAATTCATAAATATTAATGCATATTTAGGGAGTTGAACCACATGACACTCTGCAGCCTAAACCAATTCTTCCTTGGCATAAAAATGTGAAAATATTTAATATATTTATATTATTATAATTATTTTTCCTTGTCATAAAATAAACAAAATATCTGATTTTTTTTTACAAACTTTTTAACATTGACATACTGTACAATTTTTACAGTAAAAATATATATTTTACAAACATAATTAATAATTACGAATTAATTAATCATTATTAATTAATAAATATTATTACATTTTTGGGGAGCTGAACCACATGACACTTAGCAGACTAAACTATTTTTCCTAGTCATAAAAATGTCAAATTGATATTTTAAAGACATCTCTACACTGACATACTGTATAATTTTTTACTGTAAAAAAATATATATTTTTTTACAAACATAATTAATAATTATGAATTAATGAGTCATTATTAATTCATAAATATTATTACGTTTTAGGGAGTTGAACCAAATGACATTTTGCAGCTTAAACTATTTTTTCCTTGTCATAAAAATTTCAAATTATTTGATATTTTTAGAGACTTCTTTACATTGACATACTGGCATGAGGGTCCTCTCCATCATTTCCTGTTTGACATTTATTTCCTGCATGTTGGTTACACCACATGGACGTTGTTGGTTGTACCGCATTACATTTGGTGGATGGACATAAGTTTTTCAAATATAAATTGGTTTTGTTAGCAGTTTTGTTGAAATATTATTTTTTAATTACTTGAAAACGCTGAACTTATCAGGTTTGTTTTTTTTTTCAAGAATATTATTGTTTTATTTATTTATTATTATTATTTTTTAAATATGAGATCAGGTCAAATGACCTGACATTTTTTCACTTTGTGCCTCCTAAAAATATCCAAATTAATTTTAATACAAAAATTGAAAACATGATCATAAAAGATCATCAAAAGACTATAGTGCATCAAAGACTATAGCTTGCATTTTCAAAGTATTTTTTAAAACTAGAAAACAGCCAGAAACTCACAACTCCTTCAAAACAATCCAACCGAGATGTGTAGAACAAAACAGTTTCCCAAAAATAAAATACTTAAAAAAAAAAAAGTCTGCACACGATATGAAAGTGTTTCAGTCACATGTGAGTGTGTAGACTATTTTCAAGTATTTTAAGTATTTTTTTTAATAAATTAATAGATCCCCAAATAATAAGCATATTTTTTTTAAAGGCCAGCTTGCTCTAAATTCTCCAAAAGTTCATAAAATGTGTCTCATCTGGCTCCTTAAACATGCAATTTTTTTTCTCTATTTGAGCGTGGCTGTTGAAAACATATAGTTTAATTATTCGAAACCGTCTTTTTCATTACATAAATGCATAGTAATGGGAGTTTGAGTTCTGCAGGTGTTGCTGCTTCTTGGCACGGGGCAGCAAGTGTGTTGAGAAGCTGCCAAGACTGCAGGATTTTGGGATGAGTCTCAACTACTCGGATTCGCACCGAGAGCCAACATCTGGCTCAGAGTAAAACACTACTTTCACGTAACATGATAAATGTGATTATGACAAACCTGATGAATAATTTAACAAGCGAATCAAATATTTAATAACTTCTTCTGTCACTAATAGTAGTTATGGGAAGTGTCTTCACCCTATTAAGTGTTGAAAAGCTGATATAGATTACTACCGGCATGATTAGCACAGGGAAATCTGCACTTGGCACTGGATATTAGAGCATGTCAAATTCAACTAACTCTATAACTCAAATATGTTTTATTGTGGTTATGGTATGCATGTATTATGCATATTCTGCTACATAAAATTTTAGATTTAAGGTGATATACCCATAAAAATTGCACTTACGCTTTCGAAACCTGTATCACATTCTTATTTTAAGGAACACAAAATTAGGTATAATGTCCTAGCTGCGAAAAACATGGACGGAATCGTGGAGTCCAGTCATAAAAATGGGATTTACTGTAATATGGAATTTGCCAAATTTTGGATGAATAAATTAAATGCTCACCGTATTTTCAGCCACCGCTGCCTTGATATATGAGTACATGAACACATAAACAATCTCTAAAACTGCTCTGAGAGTCTCTTTATGAGCATTTCATTGTTTCTTCTGAGAAACACTATTGTCATAACATATACAAACAGAAACTCAAGGGTCTTCGCAGCAACCCGTGAAAAGGTTCGATTTAACTTGAAGAAATTGTGACTGAAATATATTACTTAATGTACCTAATGAAAGTACTACTACTAATAGTAAAATTATTATAAAACAGTATTTACCAAAATACTGAGTATTTACCAAAAAAAACAAAAAAAAAAAAAACAGAGAAACGTAATAAACAAAATAAATAAAATAATATATATTTTTTATTTAAAAATCAGTTAATTACAGATTATTTTGATTAATAAAATGTAATGAAACCACTCAAATGGAATCCAGAAAATTAAAATTAATAAAAAAATAAAAATGGTAAAAGTAAAACTTAATTTGAGAAAAAAATAAAAGATAGGGCTTTATAAATTTAACTTTTAATAAATTACTGTTAAATGGAGTAAGTTTCATGATTTCAATTAATTACCATGCTTTTAGATATTTTTTTTTAATTTAAGAATTTAAAAAAAGGCTAAAAGTCAAAAAAAGTAAACCAAAAATAGAAAAATAAAAATGGAATCCAGAAAAACCTGAATTTTGGGAAATATTTGGGAAAAAATAAAATTGATTTCAACTGTGCCCTAAAAATGTACATGCAGAAAATAACTTCTGTATAAATATAACTTATATTAAACCATATTTCAAATACAATAATTATGAAATTAAACATAAAGAGGTACAATAAGTAAATAAATATATCACTCATATGTTCAACTAATGGCATTTTATATAAATTGAAACTATAAAAAAATCAACTCATTTAATTCCAGTTGCGTCTAAATGTCTAAAACACTACATTCAGTTCACACTTAAGTCGATTCTATAGTTCTGTAACTTAAGTACTTTTTTAAAATAGAAATAAGATTTACATTTAGATTTTTAGAGTTTAATATAAATTGAAATTATAAAACATCAACTCATTTTATTGCAATTAATGTCTGAGTGTCTAAAAACACTACATTCGGTTCACACTTAAATCTATTCTATAGTTCTGTAACTTAAGTGCTTTTTAAAAAATAAAATTTCTATTATGATTTTTAGAAATTAATAAAAATTTAACATTATAAAACAACAACTCATTTTATTGCAATTAACATCTAAATGTCTAAAATAACTACATTCTGTTCACACATAAGTCTATTCTATAGCTTTGTAACTTACGTTCTTTACAAATACTAATAGAAATCTTATTTCTATATTTTTTAAGTCTAATATAAATTGAAATAATAAAACATCAACTAATTTTTTTGCAATTAACGTCTAAGTGTCTAAAAACACTACATTCAGTTCACACTTAAGTCTATTCTATAGTTCTGTAACTTATGTACTTTTTTAAAATAGAAATAAGATTTACATTAAGATTTTTAGAGTTTAATATAAATTGAAATTATAAAACATCAACTCATTTTATTGCAATTAATGTCTACGTGTCTAAAAACACTACATTCGGTTCACACTTAAATCTATTCTATAGTTCTGTAACTTAATGGAAATCTTCTATTTTAAAAAAGTACTTAAGTTACAGAACTATAGAATAGACTTAAGTGTGGACTGAATGTAGTGTTTTTAGACACTTAAATGTTAATTGCAATAAAATTAGTTGATGTTTTATCATTCCAATTTATATTAAACCAAAAATCTTAAGTACTTTTTAAAAATAGAAATAAGATTTTTATTAAGATTTTTAGAGTCTAATATAAATTGAAATAATAAAACATCAACTAATTTTTTTGCAATTAACGTCTAAGTGTCTAAAAACACTACATTCAGTTCACACTTAAGTCTATTCTATAGTTCTGTAACTTATGTACTTTTTTAAAATAGAAATAAGATTTACATTAAGATTTTTAGAGTTTAATATAAATTGAAATTATAAAACATCAACTCATTTTATTGCAATTAATGTCTACGTGTCTAAAAACACTACATTCGGTTCACACTTAAATCTATTCTATAGTTCTGTAACTTAATGGAAATCTTCTATTTTAAAAAAGTACTTAAGTTACAGAACTATAGAATAGACTTAAGTGTGGACTGAATGTAGTGTTTTTAGACACTTAAATGTTAATTGCAATAAAATTAGTTGATGTTTTATCATTCCAATTTATATTAAACCAAAAATCTTAAGTACTTTTTAAAAATAGAAATAAGATTTTTATTAAGATTTTTAGAGTCTAATATAAATTGAAATAATAAAACATCAACTAATTTTTTTGCAATTAACGTCTAAGTGTCTAAAAACACTACATTCAGTTCACACTTAAGTCTATTCTATAGTTCTGTAACTTATGTACTTTTTTAAAATAGAAATAAGATTTACATTAAGATTTTTAGAGTTTAATATAAATTGAAATTATAAAACATCAACTCATTTTATTGCAATTAATGTCTACGTGTCTAAAAACACTACATTCGGTTCACACTTAAATCTATTCTATAGTTCTGTAACTTAATGGAAATCTTCTATTTTAAAAAAGTACTTAAGTTACAGAACTATAGAATAGACTTAAGTGTGGACTGAATGTAGTGTTTTTAGACACTTAAATGTTAATTGCAATAAAATTAGTTGATGTTTTATCATTCCAATTTATATTAAACCAAAAATCTTAAGTACTTTTTAAAAATAGAAATAAGATTTTTATTAAGATTTTTAGAGTCTAATATAAACTGAAATGATAAAACATCAACTCATTTTATTGCAATTAACATCTAAGTGTCTAAAATAACTACATTCTGTTCACACGTCTATTCTATAGTTCTGTAACTTAAGTACTTTAAAAAAATTGAAATGATAAAAAAATAAATTGAAATGATAAAACAACTCATTTTATTGCAATTAACGGATACGTGTCTAAAACACTATATTCTGTTCACACTTAAGTCTATTCTAAAGTTCTGTAACTTAAGTACTTTTTTAAAATAGAAATAAGATTTCTATTAAGATTTTTAAAGTTTAATATACATTGAAATGATAAAATCAACTCATTTTATTGGAATTAACATCTAAGTGACTAAAATCAATACATTTGGTTCAAACTTAAGTCTATTCTATAGTTCTGTAACTTAAGTACTTTAAAAAAATAGAAATACGATTTATATTAGTATTTTTAAAGTTTAATATAAATTGAAATGATAAAACATCAATTCATTTTATTGCAATTAACGTATAAGTGTCTAAAAACACTACATTCAGTTCACACTTAAGTCTATTCTATAGTTCTGTAACTTAAGTACTTTTTTAAAATAGAAATAAGATTTCTATTAAGATTTTTAAACTTTAATATAAATTTAAATTGTAAAATCAACTAATTTTATTGCAATTAACATCTAAGTGTCTAAATCACTACATTTGGTTCAATCTTAAGTCTAATCTATAGTTCTGTAACTTAAGTGCTTTTTAAAAATAAAATTTCTATTGTGATTTTTAGAAATTAATAAAAATGTAACATTATAAAACAACAACTCATTTTATTGCAATTAACATCTAAGTGTCTAAAATAACTACATTCTGTTCACACATAAGTCTATTCTATAGCTCTGTAACTTACGTTCTTTACAAATACTAATAGAAATCTTATTTCTATATTTTTTAAAAGTTTAATATAAATTGAAATGATAAAACATCAACTCATTTTTTTTGCAATTAACGTCTAAGTGTCTAAAAACACTACATTCAGTTCACACTTAAGTCTATTCTATAGTTCTGTAACTTAAGTACTTTTTTAAATAGAAATACGATTTCCATTGAGATTTGTAGTTTAATATAAATTTAAAATGATAAAACATCAACTCATTTTATTGCAATTAACATCGAAGTGTCTAAACACTACATTTGGTTCACACTTAAGTCTATTACAATATTTTTTGTCTTTCTAGAGTTCGACAGCCGCTGATCCTCGTATACTTTCAATGTGAGAAAAAAGAACAGCACGTACATTCTTCTAAATGTCTCATTTAAGAAACTCTTTAAGGAGAAAAGTCAGTCGTACAGGTTTGAAAATGACATGAGGGTGAAGACTTGACACATAATTTCTGGCTAAACTCTTTAAATGATCCACCGCAGAGATTTACAGTGCAGAAAATTGAACGACGTGAAATATTTATTGAATAAATCTGACATTTTTTGATTTGTCGTACAAATTCCGTAAACTAAGGAGACAACGAGGGTTTCTTCTGTCAGATAAGCGTTTCCATCACTATGTCAAATGAAGTTAAAAATGTCAGATGATGTTGAACCTTTCTTTCACGGTTCGATGCCGCCATTGACATTTCAACAAAGAACAAAGAGCCCCTAACCAATGAGCAAATATGCCGCAAATACGTATAGGGCATATCGCACTAAGCCAATGTTTGGAAACACTGGTTTTCACCATGAGACGTCATCGCTTCGTAAACAAAGGGGTAATCACTTAAAGAAAACGAGAGGGACTCCAGAGGTCACAAAAGATCAAGCCTTGTGCATTCATGACCTCAATACATAACACTCATCCACATCATCCCCCATCTCTCCTGGACTCTCGCTGTCTTCCCTCCCCCTCTCTTTTCTCCTCATTGCCCCTCTTTTTCTCTCCTCCTTTTTCTGTCCAGCCCTCCTCTACTTGCTCCAGAACTGTCAGATCACATTAGCGCGTTTCACGCTCCACGCCTGCGGAAAAAACAGCCGTGAACCTCGCCGCAATTCTCTTGCTCCAGTTCCCTCCCTGCACTCAACGCAGCTAAAATACCAACATTATTTTATTCATGATGAGGCCCACACGAAGCTCACATCGCCCCACTAAAGGCCACAGTGTCGCACACAAACTAATGCAGAGGAGGAGATGCTGATGATGCAGGCGTGTAATCGTATCTCCTCCAACCCTCTGTTCATCCCTAAGCCAGTCTATGATCTTTAACTCCCAAACACGGCATCAGCGACTCCGAGCCAACTCGATCTGCGATTTTCCCTGCGTCTGTGTATTCACTCGTGGAATTGCACTCAAAAAATTGATTTTTGCTGCTCGATCGGTTTAACTATTATAATGATCTAATGCAACATTTTGTTACACATTGATTTTTCTGTTTCTATTTCAATTTGTAAACTGGACTTTATTTACTGAATTCATTTATTTTAGTTTGTAAAAATGTTTGCTCTGATTCTGAATATAAAAATAATTTTTGCTGAAAGGCTTGATTTAATTGCATGGATACAATTTCATTAATTTAATTACATTCATTTAACATTTAAGTCATCAGTTATGTTTTAAAAACGAAAAGTTTATATTCACATACAGGTCTGTTTGAAAGATTGGGGTCAGAAATATTTTCAAGAAATTAATACTTTTATTCAGCAAGGATGCATTCAATTATTTGGAAGTGGCAGTAAAGACATTTATAATGTTATAAAGGACTTCTATTTTAAATAAATGCTTTCTAATTATCAATAAATCCTGAGGAAAAGAAACAACAGTGTTCTCAAAAATATGAAGCAGCACGACTGTTTTCAACATAATAATGTTACTTCAACAGCAAATCAGCATATTATAATGATATCAGAAGGATCATGTGATGCTGAAGACTGGAGTAATGATGCTGAAAATTTAGCATTGATTCACAAAATAAATAAAATTTTACATTATATTACAATAAAAAAAAACATTTTAAATTGTAATACTATTTCGCAATATTTTGTTGTATGATAAATGCAGCCTTGGTGAACATAAGAGTCTTGGTTTAAAAAAAGTGAAATCTAATGAAAGGTAGTTTATTTACTATGGAAACCCGTTTCCACCACTGAATAAAAAATTACAATTACGACTTGTTATCTGACAATTCTGACTTTTTTTCACAATTGTGAATTTATATTATGTAATTCTGAGAAAATACCAGTCAATTCCCCCTCAGAATTGGACATTATAACTTTTATAAAATTGCGTGTTTATATCTCACAATTCTGAGAAGAAAAGGCATAATTGCGACATAAACTCGCAATTGTGTGTACAAAAAAAAATAACTGCGAGATACAAACTTGCCATTCAGATTTTTTTCTCACAATTCTGAGTTTTTAAATCACACAATTCTGAGAGAAAAAAAGAAAAGATATGTTTGTTTATATCTCACAATTCTAAAGGGAAAAGGCAGAATTGTGACAAACTCGCAATTGCCCGTAAAAAATGAAATGCATTGTGAGATACAAAAACTTCTTAGGGAAAAAAAATGTCAGAATTGCGAGATAAAACTCGAAATTGCGAGTAAAAAATGAAATAAAATAAATAAATAGTGAGATACAAACTTGCTATTCAGATTTTTTTTCTTGCAATTGTGAGTTTGTAAATCACTCAATTCTGCGAAAAATGTCAGAATTGCGTATATTTCACAATTCTGAGACAAAAAAACAAATTTGTGAGTTATACACATGCAATTGCAAATAAAACAATAAATAAACTGCGAGACACAAAAAAAAAAAAAAACTGCGAGACACAAACTTCTTAGGGAAAAAAGGTAAGCATTGTGAGATATAAACTCAGATTTGCAAGTAAAAAATAGTGAGATACAAACATGCAATTCTGAGAAAAAAGGTCAGAAATGTAAGATTGCAAATAAAAAAAAAATCAGTTTGTAAATCATTCAATTCTGAGAAAAAAGTCAGAATGACATGGTTATATCTTGCAAGGCAGAACTGAGACAAACTCACAATTATGTAAAAAAATAAAATTGCTAGATACAAACTCGCAATTCTGAGTTTTTATCCTGCAATTTTTAATTTTTAATTTTTAATTAAGTGCTTATGAAAAAAAAGTCTGAATTGAATGTTTATATCTTACAATTCTGAGGAAATTTTTTTTTGCGAGATACAAACTCGCAATTCTAAGAAAAAAGTCAGAATTGCGAGATAAGAACTCGCAATTGCGAAAAACAAACTTACAACTGAAAGAGAAAAACTCAAAATTGCAAGTTTGAAACTCACAATTGTGAGTTTTCTTGCAATTCTGATTTTTTAATTGCAGTTGTGAGGGAAAAAAGGCAGAATTACAAGTTATGCAATTCTGAGAAAAAAGAATTGTGAGATAAAAAGTCACAGTTAGAAAATTTGTTATTCTTTATTTAGTGGCGGAAATGGGCTTCAATAGTTTACTCTTTTGTTAAAGCATGTGGAAAAAAAAGTTTATGTTATTGTGTCAGGTCAGAATGTGTTTATATTGTTCATCTGTGTTAAATTTGATGCATAAACAATGCAGACTAGATACATTTGTGAATAAAATGAAAATGGTAGCTGCTTGCCAGTGCAAAAAAAAAAATGACCTCACACCAGTGGATGGTTGGGATGTGGGTGCAATGGACTTCAGAGTGTTTTTATAGTGTTGATATGCAGTTGTTAGGGTGGCTGTTTACTAACTCCATTAAATTATAATCATAATCATAAACTGTATGACATGGGTCCCTCCTTCAATGCAAATCAATGGGGCTCCTTATCATCTGCTATAAAATCATGCATCAAAACTAAATCCCACCTCTCCTCAACAAGCCACAGGAATGAGGCATCATGCCTGATGAGTTATCTTTCGCCACATTAGTTTCTAATGAGTCATGAGACATTTGTCATATCAGTTTTCTATTTTTTCTTATCCATAGTTTCTTGACACCAGCTGATTGCTTTCTTTTCATCCCTCCTCCTACTCCAAGCTCTCATTGGTTTGTCAGAGGAGCTGTACGGGCCGTGGTGTAAGACCCCCGCTCCCCTGCCTGTGATCTGCCTCATGAAATGACAGACTGGGCGCCTCTGTAGGCTCAGGGTGGAGCATAATGACACTGTGTGTGTGTCTAACGTTAACATTACAGCTCCTTGGCTACAGGAACTGAGGGGAGGCCAAGCCTGTTATTAGCTCTGGGACGTCCTGTAATCATAACTGGGCTGGACACCGAGCTGTCTGTAAGGCGTGTTTCTTTACAGCAGATCCCAGATCAGATGTTGTATAAACGAGGTCATGCTACAGGGGAAAAAAAAAATCAACCAAAAATGAAAGTTTACATAATTCCAAATCCATATGACTTTCTTTATTCTGTGGAACAAAAAGGGAGACGTTTCGCAGTATGTTCAAGCTGCTTGTTTCCATACAATGAAAGTGAATGGGGATCAGCTGTCAAGCTCCAAAAAATAAATAAATAAAAAAGACCAAATAAATAGTTGAATTTAGAAATATTACCCCGTTCAAAAGTTTACATACACCTCATTCTTAATACTGTGTTGTTGCCTGAATGATCCACAGATGTGTTTTTTTTTTTTTTTTTTGTTTAGTGATGGTTGTTCATGAGTCCCTTGTTTGTCCTGAACAGTTAAACTGCCTGCTGTTCTTTAGAAAAATCCTTCAGGTCCTGCAGATTCTTTGGTTTTTCAGCATTTTTGTGTATTTGAACCCTTTCCAACAATGATTTTGAGATCCATCTTTTCACACTGAGGACAACTGAGGGACTCATATGCAACTATTACAGAAGGTCTTTTATATGAAATATCTTATTCAGGTCAGTACTAAATAAAAAATACCATGCATTTTGTATGATCCCTCTTATTTTGGTAAAATAATGTTTTGCATTTTGCAGATTCTGGTGCATGTAAACTTTTGACATCAAGTGTATATTTACATGTTTATATTTTCTGCTTTTGTGTTAGTTTTAAGGTTGTAGTAATTGTGTTGTGCTTTTTGGACATGTCTATGTAGTTTTTATTCATTTTATTTAAGGTTTAGTTTCAGTTATTGTAATACATCAAGTTAAACGAATAGAAAATTAGAAATTTTGCCTTGGAAAATAAAATAATTACTTTAGTTTAGTAAGTACATTTTATTTTAATTTATTTTATTTGAGATAACAAAAATGTTTTTGTTTATAGTTTTAGTTTAAGTTTAAGTTTAGTTTAACGACCCAAAACACACAGCAAAAGTGGTGAAGACATGGATAGCAGACAAAAACATTAACGTTTAGCAGTGGCCCAGCCAGAGTCCTGACTCAAATCCAATTGAGAATCTGTGGAGGGAGCTAAAGATCAGGGTGATGGCAAGGAGACCCTCCAACCTGAAAGAGTTGGAGCTCTTCGCTAAAGATGAATGGGCAAAAATACCAGTGGAGACATGCAAAAAGCTGGTCTTCAATTATAGGAAGCGTTTGATTGCTGGAATAACCAATAAATGCTTTTCTATTGATTATTGAGAACGGTATGAATAATTTTGGACATGCCACTTTTTGTTCAAATGTAAATAAAAGATGAGTAATATTTTTTTCCACAGTGATGCCTCTTGTACATCGTCTTATTATCTTCTGGGAGACGTCTGTGTCATTTCTAATAATAATAAAAAAAAAAAACTTGCTGGTTGAATAAAAGTAACTTTAAGTCAGAATTTGCCAGGGGTATGAATAATTTCAGGCTTGACTGTAAGTCCAGTGGTTAGAAAGTATATCAATTTTTTTTTTTTTTTTGAAAACGACAGATCGTTTAGCTAGATAAGACCCTTATTCCTTAGCTAGGATAGAGTAGAGCCTTTTGAAGCTGCTTTAAAACTTTAATTTGGACCCATTGACCCGTTGATCCCCATTGAAGTCCACTATATGGACAAAATACTACAGTTGTTTCCTCAAAAACCTTAATTTCTTTGTGACTGAAGAAAGACATGAACATATTGGATGACATGGGGGTGAGTAAATTATCCAGAAATTATTTTAGGAGTGAAGTTATCCTTTAAGTTGAACTCTTCTTTGCGTTATTACGTCATGTGTGCTGTATTTTGAAGCGATGGGATATTGAGTCCACTATCACTTATCAATTTCTATAATTTACAACTGTTACGTGATTGTGTGATTTCGTCACCATTCACTTTCATTGTATAGACAGGAGCGTGAACATTTAAAGACGAATGAAAATCAGACAGGTTTGGGTGAGTATCTGATGACAGAATTTTTAATTTTGGGTGAATGATCCCTTTATCCAAACAAACATGAGTTTCAGGTGTCTACAGCTTTCTAGCACTTAGTTAAGAAAATAAACTTTGGCTTAAGCTCACTGTGCAGTCTTGCCTCTAGAGGTGAAAAATGAGGCCGATCAGGATTTGTATCTGAGGGACTGCGAAGAGTTCGACGTTGAGTGATAGTCACTGGGGCGTTGAATGGCAGTCCTGCTGACGCACTCGCTGTAAGTCTGGCATGCTTAATCTCTCATTCCTCACCGTAACACGTAGACTGTGAGGAATGCAGGCCAACCTTCATTCTCAACAACTAGAACATGAAACTATAGCTAATCATGCAGCTTGAATGGATCTTTTCCAGGTAGACATCCTGTCGGTCTGGACCGAGGAGTGTGTGTCACCGTACGTCGAGAGGCACACCTGCTGTGGTGTAACTTCCTCAATTTTTAGCTAATCTTCAGCACGTGTTCTTTTCAGTCCACCACAGACAACACAAATCTACGTGAGGTAATACCTGCTCAACAGAAAGCACAGTAATTGGGGTGGTTACCAGGTCATTGTTACTCGGTTACTAAGGTGTTTTGAGTGGTTTTAATACATTGCTAAATTGTTGCTAGGTGGTTTCAAGGGTGTTCACTGAAGGAAGGACCTTAATATTACTGTCTAGTGCAATGGTTTTCAACTGGGGGCCTTAAGATGACTTCAAATGATTTAAGTTAATACAAAATGAGCTAAAAACCAAAAATGAAGATTTCTTACCCTAATAGACCTGGAAATGTCATGCAAAATAATAGAAGCTTAAAACATCATGGGCCTTTTTTGTTTCATAAATTGTAAAAAAAAACAAAAACATAAATAATCGTAATGCATTTGAACTACTTGCGAATTATATTTTTATTAAAAAAATATATTATAATAATAATAATATAATATAAAAAAAAAAAAAAAAAAATTATATATATATATATATATATATATAATAATGTATAATAATAATCTCACATTCAGTTACGAATTACATGAATCACGTGAATTTCATATTTTTAATAATAGTGATCTAAATATTTAATAAAATAAAGTGAAAAAAATATTAAAAATGTATTAATTTTGTTAAATAATATTTTAATAATAATAAAATATTATATATATATATATATATATATATATATATATATATATATATATATATATATATATAATTAATAATAATAATGTATAATAATTATTATTGTAGATTATTATACATTATTAATTATATATATATATATATATATATAATTAATAATAATAATAATGTATAATAATAATCTCACATTCAGTTACGAATTACATGAATCACGTGAATTTCATATTTTTAATAATAGTGATCTAAATATTTAATAAAATAAAGTGAAAAAAATATTAAAATTGTATTAATTTTATTAAATAATATTTTAATAATAATAATAATAATAATAATAATAATAATAATATTTTTCAATTGCTTTTAAATAATTTATTAAAACAATAATATATAATAATAATAATAATATAGAATAAAAAATACTATATAATATGCTGTGTTAAAAAAATGCTTGTATTTGTTGTTACGACCCATTTAGGGACCAACATAAGAGCCATTCTAAAACAACAAAAACAACAGTGGCAAGGGCAAAAAGTTAAAAGTTTTGTTGTAAAAGTAAGAGAATATGACCAAAACAGAAAACAAAAGGAAATGCACTTGAACTTAAATCATAAATAAGGATTGGTGAGCTAACTAATTTAGACTACAATTTACTGAAGAGTTAAGAAAAACTTCCTATCTCCCGAGAAAGAAAGTCTTCCGGGTCAGCTCACTTACCTATGCTTTCTATGTACTCTGTTATAACTAAACAAACAATCACTCACCATCCTTAGCAAAAGAAAATAAGGAAAACAAAACCCAAAATCAAACACAAAACAGAGTTCCCAGGGCAAGCCGCCATTGAAGTGCCACCAGCAGCTCTTAAATAGGCAGAGGCTTCAGGTGTGTGTGCTAGTCTCCGCCCCCATCCAATTAGCAGCTGCACTCAGGAAAGACACAATGAGAGAAAGAGCAGGGGCTCGTAACATTGTGAAGTCACATTCAATTATGAATTATGTAAATTCCATATTATTTTATAATAATAATAATAATCATATTTATAAATAATATTTGTATTTTTATTATATATTTTTTACTTTTGTTACAAAAATTATATACAATTTATAATAATACAATAATATACTATTTTAAAAATAATATATAATATGCTGAATACAACTTGAGTTCGTCTTGTCACATTCATTTATGAATTACATGAATCATGTGAATTCCATATTTTTAGCAATAATATTTCTAAATATTTCTATTAAATATAATTTCATAAAAATATTAATAGAATATTACAAAAATATTATTAATACTATTTTTATTTAAAAATGATTGTATTTATTTTATTATTATTATTTTAATTTTTTTTATTAAAAAATAATATATATGCTGAATACAGTTTGAGTTTGTCTTGTCACATTTATTTATGAATTACATGAATGTGAATTCCATATTTTTAATAATAATAATAATAATAATTTTAACAAATATTTATATTAAATATAAATAAATAAAAATATTAATAAAATATTATTAATATTTTTATTAAATAATTTTATTTTATTTATTTTATTTTTATTATTTTTAATTGTTTTTTAAATATTTTCATTTAAATATAATATAATTTATAATAATATAATACTAAAGTAAAAAAATATATATATATAATATGCTGAAAACCGCTTGTGTTTGTCACATTCAACTATGAATTACATGAATCACGTGAATTCCATATTTTTTAATAATAATATTTCTAAATAACATTTTTATTAAATATTATTTAATAACAATATTATTAAAAATCTTACTACTAATATTATATTATTATTAAATAATATTTTAATAATAATAATTTTATTAATTGTTTATTTGATTATTTATTTAATTGTTTTTAAATATTTTTATTTAAAAACAATATATAATTTATAATAATACAATAATATATAATTAAAAAAGAATAATATATGATATGCTGAAAACAGCTTGTGTTTGTCTTGTCACATTCAATTACAAATACATGAATTACGTAAATTCCATATTTTTATTTCTCATTTCAATAAAATCATTAATTTACACAAAAAAAAAATGGAGTGACTACGGATTCAAATAAGAAACTAGGACAATATTGTTATGGACTACAGGGGTGTCTTGGACTTGTTAGATATAAAATATTTTCTTCTGTTTTATCATACACTAGATGACAATCGTAAGTTAGATCGCTTGGAATAGTAATAGTACACCTCTCTTCAACAAGCTGCACGATTTAAGATATCATTGATGTGTGTAGTAGTATAACACCGACCAAGAATAATAGCGATGCTTGTGACACATAATTCTTTAAAAAGACATATACCTATAGCATATGCGACTCTATTTTACGCTCGATTTGTTTTTTCATTACATTTGTGACATGTGCGACAAAGTTACATAGATGAGAAATGTACCATGAATGCAAGTGAAACATAGTCCTATAAATAAAGCATCCATTTTCATTTTGTTGGTTCATGAGGGTATCATCACACGTATCTTTGAGGCGGCTCTACGCAGCGTCTGCTTGATCTGTATGCTGATGACGTGCTCAGCTGTCCTCGCCGCGTTTCACCAGACGTGTCGAAGCCTGTCGGATGTGATAGCGCTGGTATGCACTATTCCACACAGGTATTTGTTCTGAACAGGTATGTACGATTCCTCCGAGACAAGAGGAGACGGCCATCTGAATTACACAGCTAAATGTTAAGTGTATCAATTAGTGAGTATCAGCAGGGTCATTCTATAAAACAGGTCCTTTAAAGAGGATTTTCACTTAATGAAGCGGCTCGGATAAAGAGTACTTTTTTGTAGTTTTAATATATCATCTTTAAACATAAATTGCAAAATACCATCAAGCTAAATTCAAAATTATGTATATATACTGAATATATGCGGGGATATAAAAATAGTAGCGCCCTGTGATTTCCATGATGCGGAAAACACGGATAGAATCATAGAATGGAATTAAAAACTAAATTTACTGTATAATGCAGAATGTCACAGAATTCGCCAAATTTTGGATGAATAAATCTATATATACAGTGCCACTTGAAAGTTGGTGAACCCTACAATTTTCTATATTTCTGCATAAATATGACCCAAAACATTATCAGATTTTCATATAATTCCTGAAAGTAGACAAAGAGAACCCAATTAAACAAGTGAGAGAAAAATATTCGTCATTTATTTATTGAGAAAAAATGATCCAGTTGTACTTATCCGCGCATTGCAAAAGTATGTGAATCTTTGCTTTTTAGTATCTGGTGTGAGCCCCTTTTGCTGCAGTAACTGAAGGTAAAGTTTCTTGTAAATGCTGATCAGTCCTGCACAATAACATGTAGGGGTTTTGGCCCATTCCTCAGTGCAGAACCACTTAAACTCTGTGATGCTGGTGGGTTTCCTCCTATGAACTGCTTACTTAGATGCATCCACAACATTTTAATTGGATTAAGGTCTGGATTTTGACTCAGCCATTCCAAAACATTAACTTTGTTCTTCTTTAAACATTCTTTGGTAGAATGACTTTTGCACTTGGGGTTGCTGTCTTTCTTAATGACCCACGTTTTCTTGAGACTTTGTTCTTAAACAGGTGTCCTGATGTTTTCCATTAGAATTTGCTGGTGTAATTCAGAGTTCATTTCTCCATCAATGATGGCAGGCTGTCCTGGCCAAGATGCAGCAAAACAACCCCAAGCCATGATACTATCACCACCATGTTTCACAGATGGGATAAGATTCTGGTCCACCACTTCTCAGGAAGGTAACAGTGGTCTTGAATTTCCTCCATTTGTACACAATCTGTCTGACCGTGGATTTGTGGAGTCTAAACTCTTTAAAGATAGTTTTGTAACCTTTTCTATCCTGATGAACAACATCAACTCTTTTTCCGAGGTTCTCAGTGATCTCCTTTGTTCGTGACATGATTCACTTCCACAAACATGATCAGACTTTGATAGATCCCTGTTCTATAAATAAAACAGGTCACGTACTGACATCTGATAGTCATTGCACTGACTAAAAACACATATGCACAGATGGACTTTAATTTCAGCTTTAAATTAACTGCTAATCAAAGAGATTCACATACTTCTGCAACACACAGATATGTAACACTGGGTCATTTTTCTCAATAAATAAATGACAAAGAAAATATTTTTTCTCTCACTTGTTTGATTGGGTTCTCAGTCTACTTTCAGGACTTAAATGAAAATCTGAAGATGTTTTGGGTCATATTTATGCAGAAATATAGAAATTTTAAAGGGTTCACAAACTTTTAAGTGGGACTGTAAATTAAAATGGAATCCAGAAAAGTTATGGAAAATAGAATTTGTTAAAAATAAAAATGAATTTAAGGGGGAAAAAAGAAAAATAATATTTTAAAGGGCTTTTTAATAAATAAAACTTTTAATAAATTGCTGTTAAATTGTGTAAGTTTTATTATTTTAGTTAATTAGACATAATATCTTTTAACTTAACCATCAAAACAGAGTCTAAAAAATGTTTTAACTAAATGATGAGAAAAATGTAAATACTCAACAGTATTTATAAATAAATAAATAAAACTTTTTTTATGAAATCAATTTATTAGAGATGTTTTTGATTATTAAATTTAATGAAACCATTAAAATGGAATTTAGAAAATAAAAAGAAACAACAGAATTTATTATATTTTATAGGGACTTAGAGAGGTCACTTTTCATACATTTCTATTCAATTTCTGCCAACATGCTTTTGGGATTAATATTTTTTTAATTTATCCATCAATACAGAGTATAGAAAAATGTGAAATTTGGAGATTTACACACAACTTGGGAAAATTACTTAAAGTCTTTTTAACCATTTGCAAAATCTTAACAAGATATACACCACTGTTCAAAAGTTTTTTTTTTATTAAAATTTATTAAAATTAACATTTTTATTAAGCATATATTACATGATTTTGGTTTTAGGTTTGAAATCACATTACATTACATTTTAACATATTAAAATAGAAAAGCATTATAATAGTTTCACGATATTTTACTATATTTTTCATCAAATAAATGCAGCCTTGGTGAACAGTAGTGCGTGCACAAAGAACAAAGACAAAACGGTAGCTTTTGTCTTTAACCAAGCACCTGATATCTTTGTATTCAAACAGAGCTGATGCATGAACACAGACATAAACTAGAAAAAGGCAGATAAGCTGTACATAAATACTTAATTGTTTTAATATTCTAGTCTCTATAATAATGCTATAATACTGGTTGAGAGCAAAGTCTTCAACATGTCAAATAGTGATACGCACTAGCATAGGCCTCTGTATATTTAGCATTTTATTGCGTGCTCTCTATGGAAATGAAAAAACAAACACGTATAACAGGCGCTTAATGGGAAGGCAAACGTCAACAGCTATAAACATGACTCACAAAACGGCTACAGCAGTCATTAGTTGCGCATAACATGTTTGCATTTTGACCCTGGCACTGACCCCATTATTTGTTCCCCAGAGAAATATGAATATACACACAGATTTCATGAGCGAATGCTCATTTAACTTGGCAGGGTGATTAGCACGCCGGGCGGCACGGGAGAGAGGGGATATGTAAACACAGTTGGATCAGCACACCCCCTCTTTTCTTTCCCCTTCCCTTCACAGCCATCAGAGCCCAGCCTCTGGGCTCGGCCTGACCCCCTTCCATATATTAATCCCAAGGCTACTGTCCTGTCCACTGGGTGGTCATAGCGTATGACAACGCAGCTCACTGTCGAACCTCATATGCCAGGAATAACTCAGCCTTACAAGGCAAAATGTGGAGTGGAGTGGAGTGGGGGGGGGGGGATAAAACAGAATTAGGCCACAGCTGTTTAGGTCTGTAGGCAAAAAATTAGTCTCAATATGTCAAAGAATATTACATCAAATAAAGGGCCGGCCGCGTGCTGCCCTGCTTTGCTGCCGTATATATGCAGGACGCAGCAGTGCTGTTCTCACACCGCTTTGTGTTTTTGTTTGCGCAGACTTGTTCTTCTTTAATCGCCGAGCCTCTGTTTTTATGCTAATTGGGGAAAAGGATAGGTTGGGAGTGGGAATTACATATAGATGAGAAGAGGAGGAGGTAAATCTTATGCTAATGTATTGTACTACATTACTCTGGTTCACTGATAGGCCGTGATTTATACTAAGCATACTTAGCAATGTTTGCTAAGGCAAAGATATTGGAATAACGCCTACTAAATGTCAACTTCAAGACTATTTGTGAGATGAATGATGCATCAAATCACATGGCTTGTTGAGAAGAGAAAAAAGCATGTTATGATGATGGTAAAAGCAACAGTGACTCTTCTTCTGCATATTTCTTTTTTAAAGGATTACTCAACTTCCAGAATTGAAATTTCCTGATAATTTACTCACCCCCATGTCATCCAAGATATTCATGTTTCTTTCTTACTCCAGTTGCAAAGAAATTAATTTTTTTGTGGAAAACATTCCAGAATTTTTCTCCATATAGTGGACTTTAATGGTGCCCAACGGACTGAAGATTAAAAATGCAGTTTCAATGCAGCTTCACAGGGCTCTAAAAGATCCCAGTCAAGGCAAAAGGGTCTTATCTAGCAAAACAATTGGTCTTTTTTTTTTTTAATTAATACTTATACTAGAGATGCACCAGAATGAAAATTCTTGGCAGAAGCCGAAGCCGAATAAAACTAAACACTGAGAAGAAGGCCGATTATTAGGCCCCATGTATTTTGTTAATTTTTTTTCACCATTACATAAATTAAATAGCCAAAATGCGCTTTTTACAGTCTTATCTTGCTTTTCAAAGAAAAAAAATCAATTACAAAACAACAATTTAAAAATATTTACTTAACACTGAACATTTTTAACATTCTAGTAGACATTATAGCCTACCAACAAAGCACAATTTAACTTAAAATTAATATGTTAGTAAAATAATATTCTTTGACCATTTTGAAGACCACCTGCTTGAATCAAGCATGTGTTTTTAATGTACAAATAAATGCAGCCTTGCTGAGCAAAGGCAAATGTTAAAATTAATGTATTAATAGAGCTGTTGTAATGATTGTTCATTATTTTTGTCTTACTTTTTTATTTTATTTTACAGAACCCACAAGAAGACCTCCGTACTACTTTTTGCTGACAGCAGCAGATTTATGAATGATTCTCATCAAGTTGTTTCAGCACAGATTTTCCTCACGCTTTGGACTTTGAACCCTGGCTAACAAGCTCATGCAGGGCTCTCAGAATAAATACAATTTTTTAGACAACATAACGTTCTGTAGTTTATTTACCAATGTTTTAAGGCCATTTCGCAATTTCAGTCATCATACAGTAACCAGCAACAACCACTCCTTTCTTTTCATGGAAGACATGCGATGCAGTTCTAAACAGTCTCTCGCTGCCGGTGCTTGTAATGATTTTTGCGTCTTTCTCGGACAGTTTTAAATGCTTCCACACTGCCGACATGTTTGCTGCATTAGTGCGCGCACCTATTTGATTGTGCCACGTCATTGTTCGGTATAATTTATTCTGCCTTTTCGCATATATGTCATTTTCAAAATGCTTTGAAATCAGCCTCTTAATTTTACTCGATTTTCTTCAAACTTCATCAAAATAATGTCAAAACACGGCGATGAGAATATGTAAACGGGTCGATGATAAATCAAATGCTGTTGCCATGGCAACGTGTCAAATTTTAAAATTAGGTTCCTGTCTTTTCGAGGCAGATAACATGCTTTTCATGAATTTCATGAAACTCAACACACACATCAATATTAATGATAGTTAGACACTGGCAAAAGGTCATAAATGGGTGTGGAGCAGGGACTCTATAGCGCCATCTTTTGACAAAAGTTGGGGGGTTAGTTTTTCCTACAGTCACCAAACTCTGTACATATATTGTTCTCATCAATATGGACAACTTTCTAAGTTAAACTCATTAGCTACGACCAACAGGAAGCAGTCTATTTTGATTTGAATGTGGATTTGGAAAAATCAGGCTGTAAACAAATTCATCAGAATCAGGAATGTGTGCAACAGTTATTAGACACTTCCTGTTTCTCATTTCTCGCCATAACTTTGTTGCCTTTCCACGGCCAAACCGTTCCGAGATATCAAAAATCCCCTCGCAATTTTGCATCCCCAATGTCTTGAGATCATGCTGACTGAGTTTGGTGACAATCCCATGGGAGAGAAATCCTGAAATGTTTTCTTCATAAAACGTAATTGTTTTGCGACTGAAGAAAGAAATACATGAACATCTTGAATGATATGGGGGTGAGTAAATCATCAGGAAATGTTTATTTTGGAAGTGGAGTAATCCTATAAACGCACTTGAAGTGATAGTTCACCCAAAAATGAAAATTACCACATGATTTACTCACCCTCAAGCTCAAGCCATTCTAGGCATATATGACTTTCTTCTTTCAGATTAGTACAATCTAAGTTATTAAAAAAAAAAAAACCTTGATCTTCCAAGCTTTATAATGGCAGTGAATGAGTGTTGAGATTTTGAAGTCCAATAAAGTGCATGTATCCATCATAAAAAGCTCTGGGGGTTGATAAAGGCCTTGTGAAGTAAATCGATGTGTAAGAAAATATCCATATTTAAAACTTCATAAACTGTAATCGCTAGCTTCTGCTAACTAACATATGCTAGAAAGTTTGGAAGATCAAGGATTTCATTTTTTTTTAATACCTCAGATTGTACTAATCTGAAAGAATAAAGTCATAAACACCTAGGATGGCTTGAGGATGAGTAAATCATGTGGATTTTTATTTTTGGGTGAACTATCCCTTTAAGTATGCTTGTAGGATTACTCCACTTCCAAAATAAACATTTCCTGATGATTTACTCACGCCCATGTCATCCGAGATGTTCATGTCTTTCTTTCTTCAGTAGCAAAGTAATACAAATTTTAGGGAAAACATTTCAGGATTTCCATATAGTAGACTTCTATTGTGCACAAGTCTGAACTTCCAAAATGCAGTTTAAATGCAGCTTCAAAGGGTTCTACACAATCCCAGCCAAAGAATGAGGGTCTTATCTAGCGAAATGATTGGTCATTTAATTTTTATTATTATTTTTTTTTTTTACAATTTATATACTCTTTAATCTTAAATGCTCGTCCTGTCTAGCTCTGATATGCGCATATATACTCTGTGCACTCCGGTTCAATACAGTTAGGGTATGTCGAAAAACTCCCATATAATTTCCTCCTCCAACTTTAAAATCAACCTACATCGCATATATAAAAATTTGCCTATTATAACCATTGGTATATATTTCATTGAAAAGAAGACCATGTTCTTGCTTCTTTATGAGATGTGGATTCATTTAATTTTAATATAAAGGCATGTTGGTTGTCACACCAGTTAAATCTGTTAAACCTTAATATCAATCCTACACAATGAGTTTGGTAATTTTAGAATAATACTTAATAAATGCATTGCATTGTAACCAAACCCATTTGATTTAGTGTGTATGTATGTATATGTATTAGGGATGCACGATATGTATCGGTCGATAACTTGCGCGTTTTGTCAGTAAAGCCGGTTCTGTAATCAGTGGTAAATGCCATCAGGTGCGTGATTTCACGTTGAGCCGTATATACTACACACAGCCGTTGTTTACAGACGAGCTGCGCACATTCACACTGATAATGAACATTGCTATGCGCAGCTCGTCGGTAAACAACGTCTGTGTGTAGTATATACGGCTCAACGTGAAATCACGCACCTGATGGCATTTACCGCTGATTACAGAACCGGCTTTACTGACAAAACGCGCAAGCTTTATCGACCGATTGGTATCGGTGCATCCCTAATATGTATGTATGTGTGTGTGTGTGTGTATATATATATATATATATATATATATATATATATATATATATATACACACACACACACGTTGGGTTTACATGTTTTATGGGGACATTCCATAGGCGTAATGGTTTTCATACTGTACAATCCGTATTTTCTATGGCCCTACACCTACCCTAAACCTAGCCCTCACAGGAGATTGTGCATACATTTACTTCATCAAAAAAACTCATTGTGCATGATTTATAAGCCTGTTTCCTCATGGGGACCTGAGAAATGTCCCCACAAGGTCAAAATCTACTGGTATTCCTATCCTTGTGGGGACATTTGGTCCTCATAACGTGATGAATACCAGGTACACACACACACACACACACACACACATTCCTATAGACACAACACATAATACACATACAGTTTTTCCGTAGTTTACACAGAGAAAACAATGGTATAATTTGGAAGAACTTGCACTCTGAAACACATTTTTAAAATTCTGGATTTTCAGGGCCCCAAAGCACTGTTGTTGTGTGAATGAACTGCCAAAACACATAAAACGTTTTACATTTTTAGCTAAAAACTTAAGCTCAAAGTATACTTTAATTTTGACATAAACCCTAACACATACATACACAGCAATTACTTTGCAGGCAAGCACTACTCATGTAAAAAAAACCTCTATAAAATGTAAGCTTTAAAAAGTAAAGAACATATTGTGAAACAGAGCAGGAACTAGCGCCGACTGGAAAACCAAACATTTTAAAGCAAAAACAAGTCTGCTTGTCTTTTGTAACTCAGCGTACCCTTATTCTTTTTACTCTTTACTCTTAGTGGTAAGAAGTTACAGCTACTCGTTTTCTCTTCTACAATATGTTTTTTTTAAGTCAAGCAGTGCTCATAACGTCAACATCAGTTAGAATGACTAAGAGGAACTATCATGATATATAACCTTTAGAGGCTTATCACACAAACTGACACGACTGCGGCAAAACAAGTTTTTGTTGTCTGAACAAGAATTCCTGTAGGCTAAAGGACTTATGGGGGCCTTTTAGAAGGAACAGGTCACCTAAAAAAAAAAAAAAAAAAAACATCTGTCGCTATTTATTCAGCCTCATGTTGTTCCGAACCCCATTTGTGTGGAACGTTTTTAAGTATTCTGTTGAACATTTTTCAATGTAAACACTTATGATCATGTTGTTTAAGGAACAACTGAAAATGAAACTCATTCTCTGACAATTTTCCCATTACAACAAAACTAATAAATGTCAAATAAGCTAACAATTCAATAAGGCACGGAAGAGCAGAAAATGTTGGGCTTTCTTTACACAAATACAGTATGTTGTACAGCTTCAGAAGACACTTTCCATCTGAAATAAACACTAAAATAAATAAAACACCAACCACTTTTTGTTCCTTTTCACAAACATTATAAACACAGGGCAGATTATAATTAATACAGACTTATTTTTGGATGCTTCCTTGCACAATACTGTGCTAAAACCTCAAAACACTTGTGCATGATTTGTAAACGAATACATTTTGATGTCTGTATCACATAACTAGCTCCAGGTACGAGTCTGGTGAGTCACAACCATCCACAAAAGAGCTCAAAGTTTCATAGAAGCTAGGAAGGTAGAACGTTTGTATCTCTTATGTGCCTTTCTCAACACTGTTGGTTAGGTTTAGGAGGTGGTACATTAATTTCAAATTTGATTTTAGCACTACACACCAGGCATTTTATATTCAGACTGCAGCGAAATGTACCTGAAGAAATGCATTTCAAGTTTTGCAAAAATGTAGCCAGAGTCATGTATATCCAATGAGCCTGGGTTTTAAAATATTTTTCACACTTAAGGTTCTTTTGAAGAGCAGGTCATATGGGTTTTCAAAAAATATTTTTTGCAGTTTGTAACATAGCTATCCTTCAGTGTAAACAGTGTGCAAAGTTGTTAATAAAAAAAGTGCATTATACACAAGATATTGTCTCTCAAAAGAAAGAGTCGACCCTGCTGAAAAAAAACTGCATATGCTGGTTAGGTATGTTTTGGTGCTGGGATGCTGGTTTTAGCTGGTTTATGTTGGTCCTTTGCTGGTTTTTGCTGGTCCTTTGCTGGTTTATGCTGGTCCTTGACCAGCAACATGACCAGCATAAACCAGCTAAAACCAGCATCCCAGCACCAAAACATACCTATCCAGCATATGCTATTTTTTTCAGCAGGGACTCAACCGCAACCTGTAAGTACGATTGATACGTTATGTGTACATTTTCAAGTAAGTGCTCAAAATATCTATTGTGCTAATATGTGATGTATACCTAGTGCAGCTTCCAGGTAAACCATGATATTACTGTCTTACTGAAATAGTTCTGATAATTTGCTGTGAACCCATTATTTCCTAAGAATGTTAATGAAGACTGCCGTTGTTCTACTTGCTTTGTTTGATAATAAAGAATGAAACTAGTTTGGTTAACAATCTCTGTTGTTTTATCAGTTAGTCATTATCACTAAATTAGCAGCTAAATTTTAGCTGTGGGCACGATTCGCTTGCATAAGTCTTAAACATGTTATAATTTTAAAAGGTTAGTTCACTCAAAAATGAAAATTAGCCCATGATTCACTCACCCTTCAGGCATCCTAGGTGTATATGACTTCCTTCTTTCAGACGTATCCAGTCGGAGTTATAATTCACAATGGCATGGATGGGTGTTTCTCTGCATCAGTCCAAAACAAGCCCAATAAAGTGCATCCATCCATGATAAAAATTGCCTAACACAGCTCCGCGGGGTGAATAAAGGCCTCCTGTAGTGAATTGATGCATTTTTGTATGCAAAATATTCATATTTAAAATGCAAGAATCACTAGCTTCTGCCTACTGGTCGTCCACGAAAGCAGCTCCAGGTGGATGACATAATACGTCGGCGTTGCACATGCACCACGCATAAGTGACGAACATACATACCGTGGAGAGAACAAAACTAAACAACGGTCACAAATTTGAAGTTCAAAACAAGGATTTGTAAAGGAAGATTTTGATATTAACCAAGAAGAGACTGGTTTTCCTTTGCTAAAGGAAGGAAACTTTTATTCCTTTGCTCCTGTAAACAAACTTTGGTTTTCACGAGACTCACAGGCACATGGGCAACGCTGACATCCGACGTCTTTTGCCTCGAGCTGCTTTCGGGTACAACCAGTTGGCAAAAGCTAGATTAAAGTGATTCTTATGTTTTACAAAAATGCATCAATTCGATGCAGGAGGCCTTTATTCACCCCACGGAGCCATGTGAGGCACTTTTTATAATGGATAGATGCACTTTATTGGACTTGTTTTGGACTGATAAAGAGAAACCCCCGCCTATGCCGTTCTAAAGCTTAGAAGTGCCAGGATAATTTTTAATATAACTCTGATTAGATTCGTCTGAAAGATGGAAGTCATATACACCTAGGATGCCTGAAGGGCTAGTAAATCGTGGGCTTATTTTCATTTTTAGGTGAACTAACCCTTTAAGAACAGAGAACTATATTATTGTTTTATGTAAATGTGCTCAGGGTTACTTGGTTTTCACAACAAAACTGCCCAATTGCATTTCAAGAGGGGTTATTGTAAAATACACTTTTTTTTTTTTTACCCCTGGTAAATTCACATTCCAGGACTAAATATGATGTTATTGGGGTAGCTTCAACCCGCATACATCAAAAACAAACGTGGACTTGGCAACACAGATGGTAGCGCTCGCTAACTTGCTCAAGTACTCCTCTCTGTGCCAATCACAACAGGCTTGGCCAGCTGGCCAATCAGAGCAGAGTAGGCTTATGTAATGGAGGGGTTTACAGACATTACGCTCAAAGCAGCTTTGAACAAACCGTTAGAAATAACTGACAAATTACTCTGTATAAATGTATATTCTGAGAAAATTATAATGTTTTCCAACCCTAGATGCAATTAAACAACACAATATTAGGACACTTATGACCTGCTCTTTAAAAGGGTCATCGGATGCCCATTTTTCATAAGGTGAATTTTCCATGAAATGTTTGCAATGTGCCCTGTTTAAAATTCCTCAATGGTTGTGTAAAACAACACCCTTTTTACCTTGTCAAAAACAGCTCTGTTCACAGCGACCCATTTCGGTGCATGCCTCTTTAAATGAAAATTAGCTACTGCTCAACCTGCCCCTCTCTTCTGTTTTTTTGTGTATTCGGTTTTACTATCAAAAACTAAACAGATCCACTGCATCCACAGTGACTCTAATGTCAGGAGAAAATGAAGACTCTTATGTACACTTTTACATCCAAATACAAAACACCTGCATTGCTTACAAGACATTGTTGTCGCTACAGTATATAATTTATGTACAGTATATGATATGGGACAGTCTGTCAGCGGTCGGGGGTGGGGCCTAAGCAATATGACATCATACTGCTCAGAAAATCAAAGCAGATTGATAATTGAGACCGACTGGGTTTTTTGGGATTATAAAAAGGAGTGAATGGATTTTATTATTGGTTGTGTCCACATACTGCAAAGACACATTTATATGCAAACCATGTAAAAGTGAATTTTGCATCCAATGTCCCCCTTCATAAGTCCCCTTTAAAAATTGTCAGTGTGAAGTTGCGAACAGGCCTCAAGCCTTTGTGGTAAAATGCAAGCGTGAGAGGAGGGCATGTTAGCAGTGAGACAATGATAGTACAATGGTAAGCAAAATGTCCTACGAAAGTCCCTATCTCTTCATGACACACCGTTTTAGAAGTTCTCAAGGCAGAAGCATCCCTGCGCTCACTGACAGAACTGGGTAACCCAGTAACACAGTCTCTCGTCCTTACTCAGATCTTTCTCACGCAAGAAAGCGAGAGAGGAAAGGATGCGAGAGAGAAGAATTAAGAGGGAAGAAGAACGCGGGAGCGTCCCGGAGGAAGACTTGCTTTCTCAGACCTCCACACCCCCGACTTCAGGCTAAAAATACTCTCTTCCTGTTCAGTGAGTTGGGCTTCCCCAAACCAGATAAATAATTTAGGCACTCTCATCTAGCGTTGCGACCATGCTTTCTTGCTTTGGCGCATGAGACAAGGCGATGTACGCTGGTTCAGATAGCCATCTCGACTTAATCACGCAGCCGCTGCTTCATTAACACTTCAAAGAGATGCAGAAAAAAGGAAACGGAGGCCATTTTATTCATTGGCCTCCTTTTCTGGAGTCAGTAATGAATCACTAAGGAATTCGATTGAATGAGAAAGCAGTGAAAATGCTTCAATAAGGGAATGTGTGTGCTGCTAAATCCATATGTTTACAGGACTACCAGCACACCACTGCAATGTAAATATAACCCCTTGTTCTGACTCTCAATGACTGACTATATAAAGCTACTATACGCAACACACTTCAAAAGCACTGCACTGACTTTATGGTTAATTAATTCAACAGAAGCTCATACGTAAGGCTGGATCAGATAAAGCTGACATATCAAAAGCAATTCTAAGTGAGCAAGACTGCATACACTCTTAAAAATAAAGGTGCTTCGCGATGCCATAGAAGAACCTTTTTATGTCTAAATGGTTCCATAAAGAACCTTTAATATGTGTAGAACCTTTCTGTTTCACAAAAGGTTCCTTGTGGCGAAGGAAGGTTCTTCAGATTATAAAAAGGTAAGAAAGAGATGGTTCTTTAAAGTACTATTGACTGAATGGTTCTTTGTGGAACCAAAAATGGCTCTTCTGTGGCATCACTGTGAAGAACCTTTTAAAGCACCTTTATTTTTAAGCGTGTAGATATGACTAGTTTAGCTGGTTTTTCAGCAGCCATCACTTGTCTTACATTGCTAGTCATCAGTGTCACATGATCTTTCAGAAATCATCCTAATATGATGATTTGCTGATTTCCATGTGAAGCAGAAAAATTTAATGCAAATTATTAGATTCATATAACAGCATAATGCTGATTACTACAACATAATTTCATTTCATTCCTTGTTTTCTTTAAAAAAAATTGAGTTTGCGGTAAGGCAGTTACATAGAATATAAATGGGGCCAATTTTAATAAATGTGTAACTTATTAAAAAAACACTAACTTCCTTTATCTAATTCTATTAAAACATATTTTGAGCTGTAAAGATGTTGTCAACATCTTTATGGTCTTTTTAGGGTTTTATGGCGTTACAATATCATGCCAACATCAGTTGTAAAACTGCATGTAACTTTACACAGAAAAGGTTAGTAAGCAACTCTGCTGACTCTATCTGTCAGTATTTTGTCCTGTTCTGTTCTGTCTTCCCAGTGTTTTCCCCCCTCTGTTTCTAGTGTAAAATGGTTTAGTCCTTGTCTCCCCCTTCTGGTTTTGTCTATATTGGTTTAATCATGCCCATATTTGTATTTCCCTCTCGTTATGTTGTTATCTCGTTTGTTACCCTGTTTGCTGTGTATAAAAGTCTGTGTCTGCTCACTCTCCTTTGTCCGTCGATAATGTTACTTCGTGTTTTCCATCTGCTCCTGGATTTATGTTTGTTTTTCTTAAATAAAGTGTTTTTTGTTTGTATTCCGTTTCCCCGGCTTCTCTTTGGATCTCCACCACTTCACCTCCAATACACGACCCTGACAGATCGACGGACCTAACAAACAAAAGATGAGTCGGGCTGAGGACAAGCTAAGGAGATTGTGGCAGGGCGGTCGAGAGTTGGAGCGATATGTGGAGGATTTCCTCGAGCTGTCACATCAGGTGGGCTGGCACGATGCCTCTCTCAGCGCTGTGTTTATTATGGGGCTGGATGATGAGACTATTCGCTGTGATCTTCCAGCCTGTTATTTTCCCTTGATCGAGCTAGTCAATCTAATTCTCTATTTAAATGGATCCAATTTCGAAGTCGAAGAAGTTCCTAGTATCAGTAAGTCTCATCTTCCAGCCCCCTCCGAGGCACAACGCATCAAGCCAGCCTGCCGTATGCCGGGAACCCCCACAACGGCTCGAACCGCCAGCCCAGTCCCCATTCCCCAGTCATCCTCCAAAGTTCCACTGCTGTCCTCAGCCCAATGCGGCTCTAGTGCTGCCCAGCGCTCAAGCCTGCCGGCTTCCTCTCCGCGTTCAAGCCTGTCAGCCGCCGCGTCAACTCACAAGATGGCTGCCACGCTAGAGTCTGCAAGCAAGATGGCTGCCATGCCAGATTCTGCAAGCAAGATGGCTGCCACGCCAGAGTCTGCACGCAAGATGACCTCCGTTCCCGAATCCCTGGCCAAGATGGCCGTCAAGCCTGAATCCCTGGCCAAAACGGCCGTAAAGCCTGAATCCCTGGTCAAGATGACCGCCGTTTCTGAGTTCCCGGCCAAGATGGCCTCCGCTCCTGAGTTCACGGCCAAGATGGCCACCGTTTCTGAGTTCCCGGCCAAGACGGCCGTCAAGCCTGAATCCCTGGCCAAGATGGCCGCCGTTCCTGAGTTTCCGGCCAAGATAGCCGTCAAGCCTGAATCCCTGGCCAAGATGGCCGCCGTTTCTGAGTTCTCGGCCAAGATGGCCGTCAAGTCTGAATCCCCGGCCAAGATGGCCGCCAAGCCTGAGTCTCTGGCCAATATGGCCGCCAAGCCTGAGTCTCCAGCCAATATGGCCGCCAAGCCTGAGTCCCCGGCCAAGATGGTCGCCAAGTCAGGTTCTGCACCCAAGATGGCTGCCACCAAGTCGGAGTCTGCACCCAAGATGGCTGCCGCCAAGTCAGAGTCTGCACCCAAGATGGCTACCACCAAGTCAGAGTCTGCAACCATAACGGCCGCCCTACCAGCTGCTGTTCCTGCTCAGTCAAGTCAAGTCACAGATGAAGTTCCTGCACAGTCAAGTCAGGCAGCACCTCCTGAGTCAGGTCAAGCAGCACCACCTGAGGCAAGTCAAGCAGCACCTCCTGCGTTAAATCTGGTTCCACCCAGCCTTCCAGAGTCCCCGCTGGTTCCGCCCAGCCTCCCAGAGTCTCCGCTGGTTTCGCCCAGCTCTCCAGTGACCGCGCTGCCAGAGCGCCCTCCAGTGACTGCGCCTCCTCCTGCGTGCCATCCAGAGCCGGCGCCTCCTCCAGCGCGCCCTCCAGCGCGCCCTCCTGCGCGTCCTTCAGAGCCGGTGCCTCCTCCAGCGCAGCATCCAGAGCCGACGCCTCCTCCAGCGTGCCCTCCTGCACGCCTGCCAGAGTCAGAGCGCCCTCCAGAGCCGGCGTCACCTCCAGCACGCCCTCCAGAGCCGGCGTCACCTCCAGCGCACCCTCCAGCGCCGGCGCTTTCTCCAGCACGCCCTTCCATGCTCTCCTGGGCGGACTATGCCATAGGTTCCCCCAAGAAAATTTTTTTTTGGGGGGGGGGCTACTCCCCTGATCAGCCATGGCCTCATGGACTGTTTACCCGGCCATGGCTTCCTTAGGCCCCAGATCCGCCATGGCCTCCTGGACTGTTTACCCGGCCATGGATTCCTGAGCCCCCAGATCCGCCATGGCCTCCTGGACTGTTTACCCGGCCATGGCTTCCTCAGCCCCCAGATCCGCCATGGCCTCCTGGACTGTTTACCCGGCCATGGCTTCCTGAGCTCCCAGATCCGCCATGGCCTCCTGGACTGTTAACCCGGCCAAGGCCTCATGGACTGTTCTGTCCCTGATCCGCCCTGGAGACTGCCCCTGTATCCTGTGTCCCCCTGTGTCCCTGCCTAGCAGTCTCCAGGGCGCCCACCCACCCTCCCCTATGGATGTTATTAGGCGCAAGGGGGGGGGGGGTAATGTCAGTATTTTGTCCTGTTCTGTTCTGTCTTCTCAGTGTTTTTCCCCCTCTGTTTCTAGTGTAAAATGGTTTAGTCCTTGTCTCCCCTTCTGGTTTTGTCTATATTGGTTTAATCATGCTCATATTTGTATTTCCCCCTCGTTATGTTGTTATCTCGTTTGTCACTACGGCCTGTTTGCGGTGTATAAAAGTCTGTGTCTGCTCACTCCCCTTTGTCCATCGATGATGTTACTTCGTGTTTTCCATCTGCTCCCGGATTTATGTTTGTTTTTCTTAAATAAAGTGTTTTTTGTTTGTATTCTGTTTCCCCAGCTTCTCTTTGGATCTCCACCACTTCACCTACAATACACGACCCTGACACTATCGGCTTCAATCGTATTTTTTTTTTTTTTTTTTTATAAACGGGTCCTATTATGCTCTTTTACAAAGTCTTTATTTTGTTTTGGGAGTGCACTACAACATGCTCTCGTGCTTGGTGGTTCGAAAAACACATAATTTTTCACATAAATTACAGTATTACAATAGCTTTCTCCCAGGCTGGCACAAATGGCTCGATTAGTTCCAGGTTTGATGAAGGTCTGCCTTCCGAAAAAAGAAATGTGTTGTGATTGGTTAGCATTCCCACTGCGTTGCGATTGGTGAACAGCTTAGCTGCCACAGCAGCAAGTCCGTGTACAACTGTTAGTGCAAGCTATATTAAAGTGATTCTTACATTTTAAATATGGATATTTTTCTTACAAAAACACATCAGATCGCTAAAGGAGGCTTTTACTGACCCCACCGGAGCCATGTGAGACACTTTTTATTATGGATCGACTTGTTTTAGACTGATGTCTATGCCATTCAGTACATGTCATTCTAAAGCTCGCGAGTGCCAGGATTATTTTTAATATAACTTCAATTGCTTTCGTCTGAAAGAATGAAGTCATATACACCTAGGATGCATGGAGGGTGAGTAAATAATATGCTACAGTAGTGTTGGTCCTACCGTCAGGCTGTGAGATCGCGGATACATGATATTATCATTATTGTGCTCATTTATTAATTATTTACATGCCCAAAACCAGCTCCAGCATAAGGCTTGTGAAGCTATCTACACTGTATGATGAATAAATCTCTTGCCACACACTGCACACGTCTACGGCACGGCTCTGACGCAGCAACCGATGATCGTCACTCTAGTCAATGCTTGTGTTTACATCAGCCGCGGCTCCACATCGACCCTCTATATCGCACACGTCAATGGCACGGCACCAGCATGGCTACCGGAGCAGTTTGCGGACACTTTTGTCATTGCTTGCATTTATACAAGCCACCCTGCGGCTCGCTGAAGCATCCCAGAAGCGACTGTCCATGCTACATCGCTAAAGATAGGCTAATCCCCCACCTCGTTCCTCCCCACCTGCCCACGAGGGATTTATTTAAATTATATTCTAATGGGTGGTGTTGTGACATCACAGCATCTGGAAAACAAGCGCTGTAGTCCAAAGAAGCCATTCGTTGTAGTTCTTGAAAAGGGATTTTTAATAAACTAAATATCTCCCTTTGGAGTGGACTTTGAGATTTGTAACTTTGTAGATGTTTTTTATGCCCAAACATACACACCACACACTGACTAAAATTCAAAAAGGGAAAAAGCATAACAGGACCCCTTTAAAAAAAGAGAGAGAGAGAGAGAGAGAGAGAGAGAGAGAGAGAGAGAGAGAGAGAGAGAGAGAGAGAGAAAAGGGTGGAAATAAATTTTGTGGTAATCTTCATTATGCAACAAATGCTGCTGAGTGAGCTTAACATGTACTGAACCTGGAATGTTCAGTAAGATCAGGCATCTCTTCTGAATGATCAAAATAGCGGTTTTCAGAACACAGATGAAAGATAAGTGAAAATGAAGCGAGACGGTGAGTCAAACTTAGAAAAGGAAAGAGAACGCCTGTTTCGAAGGTGGACAAGCCCAGACAGACACCTGTCAACTATCTCTGTGTTTTTGTTTTGTCTAACACTCACCCTCATACACACAATACAAAAGGCACTGAAGATCATGTCTGTGTTGTCACTCTACGACCTGACCCAACAGAGGGGCGTCTGGGGTTTCCTTGCCCTCGTTCACCTCTCATGAGGGTCCATTTCACAGGAAACCCTATTAAGACGCCCAACACCCACATGTTTGACCCCAAGCACTCAGTTCAAAGAACTCCGACACAAGACGACAGGGTGGAAGATCAAAGCTCTGCATTACGACGGGCGGCTCTGCAATCTGTTCCTCTCAGCTCCTCTTTTCAACACTCCAGAGTTTGTTTGTCGGTTTGAAAATGTCAAAACATTAATTTACTCTCTTACTCTATATAGCCATTCTCCCAGGTTTAGGACTTGGCCTGTAACGAAATGCAGCAGCAGATAATGATGTCGCAAGAAAAGGATGCAGATGTGTACATGCTTTCCTGCACAGGAAACAAGCGGGTCAAACATCTGGACGCTATGGAATGCCTTGAGACTGCGTTTGTTCCACAACCATGAATGTGGATGTAACTTCAGAACATTATAAAGCAGTCATTTTGCTTGAAAAAATGCATGATTATTTTTTTTATCTGGCTCTATGAGGTTAAAATAAATACAAAAACACATTGAAAGTAAATACATCTCTTCTATGATGAAGATCTTACATTATTTATATAATTATTTTGTCATCTTTTTGTCAGTTATTTAAAAAAAACTTTTATATTTATATATATAAATAACAGTTGTGCTGCTTAATATTTTTTTGGACCTGTGATACTTTTTTCAGGATTCTTTGATCAATAAAAGGTCAAAAAGAACTGCATTTATTTAAAAGTTTGGGGTCAGTAAAAAGAAATTAAAACTTTTATTCACCAAGGATGTGTTAAATTAATAAAAAGTGATAGCATGGATTTACATTGTTAGAAAAGATTTATATTTTGAATAATTGCTGCTCTTTTTAACGTATTATTCATCAGAGAATCCTGAAAAAAAAAAAAACGAATCACAGGTTCCAAAAAATATATATTTGGTAGCACAACAATGATAATATGACACTTAAGACTGTAGTAACAGCTGATGAAAATCCAGCTTTCCATCACAGGAATAAATTATATTTTAAAGTTTTTTGTAAAATTAAATGCAGCCTTGATGAGCATTATGAGCCTTAAAAAACATTACAAAACTTACTGATCCCAAACTTATGAGCACATACATACATACATACATATATATATATATATACACACACATATACACATATATTATACATATATTATACACACACACACACACACACACACACATATACATATACATATACATACATACGCTACACAAGTACCCTAACCAGATTACAATATCAATAACAAAAAATAACCAGCCAATCACCAAAACGCAAACCAAAATCACGACACTCTACCACATAAACAGCTATTTCAATTGCACGTGAATGAATGCAAATATTCCCTATAAACACAGAGTAAAGACACTAGCTATGTTTCCATCCAAAAAATGCGAATTTAACTTATGCGCAAAACTGGAATATCACATAAAACATGTGCGCATAAAGCAACACAGGCAATACCGGTATCACCGAGGGGAAAGGATGGAGGTAAGTTAGTTCGTAAGAGTTTCCCCACATTCCCACGCTTTTCTTCGTTTTTGAATAGCTTGTAAATGCCGGTGCATGAGCATTTTACTTTTACTTTTGAATTCGGCGTCAGTTGATTGAATGGACGACAACAAAACAGTACGAGTAACTCACTTAGTCTATATTAAACACAGAATTATTAATTTATTAACAAAAATAAAATAACTGTTAAATAACTTACACAAAGTGTATTTATATTTAAAAAAAAAAACAGGCCTAAATCAGCAAACACAGTGGAATAAATAAGAATCGAATGTTCTTCCAATGAGCTTCCAAAATCACCTTTTAGATAAACGGCAACAGTCAACAGGCCTTTTTAAAATCCAAAATATACTCGACTCCAGCCGCAGATCTGTGATGCGACTGTTGAGCAGCCGTGTTCAGTTCAGTGTTTCTCTAACTGAACTAAATTATTTTTATTACTATAAAATAATCAAAACGCCGTGGTGGGCAAGTGACGAAACTGGTGAAGGAAACATTTCAGAATGACCAATACAACATTTCTGATGCTGTGCTACAAGATGGGTCTGCTGGTTAGTCGAGTTATCCCGTTCTATCAGTGCAGAGTCACATGATTTTTTTTAATACACATGGAGGAATTTATTCGGTAAAAGTGTTTCCATCCTAGTTTATGCGCATTTATTCTTATCGGATAAAAAGTTTATCCTACTCAGTTGTGCGCATACGTTTTTTATGCGCATTTTTAGAATTTATGCGCATTTTCGCGTTTCCATCCAGAGATTTTGTATGCAATGTTCCAAAATGCGCATAAAAATATATGGATGGAAATGTGATGCGGTCGTGGCGTCGGCTTCCTTTTAAATATGTTTAATGATTGCGCCAGATGTGCCCACGCCCATTCAAACAGTAAGTTCAAAACGGCTCTACAGAAGAAAAAAAAAAAAAAAAAACGGCCGATTTCATGAGAGATTGCGGAGAATCATTCAGCGTTCATTTCTATTTCAGCAGCAAAAATAATTTCAAAGACCGCTAACCCAAAGCGCATTTCAGAGCAACTAGACGATTCATTGCTGAATAGTTTGTTCTGTAATTTGTCTTGAACAAATCAGTTGAGTCAAAGTTTCATTATCCAATGCACAAACATCTGATAAATCAGTCGAACTGAATCGAACAATAATGAATCGTTGAACAACTTACTATGCATTATCCAATGCACAAACATCTGATAAATCAGTCGAACTGAATCGAACAATAATGAATCGTTGAACAACTTACTCATTAGACACTTGCCGTCACCTACTGGTGTTTTAATTTGGTTTAAAAGTATAATCCTCCATAATTTTTTGTGTAGGCTATATAAAAAAAAAATACTTAACAATCTTAGCAACACTCTCAAAACAATCCTAACATTATTTAATTCAGTTGTTCATATTTCATATTATGTAATAGAATTTATAGATCAAATGTAAGAATTTTAAATGAAACGTGAAGTATTAATGAAGTTAGGGGGGGAATATAAATGTTAAAAAAATTCCCTTGAATGAAATATAAAAAATATGCAGATTTATGTCACAGCTGATAGTAAACCGATGAGAATATTGCTTCAGAATAAATTATTTATATATGATGATATATATATATCCTGCCACCATATATAGAGCCCCCCCACATAACAAATCCCAATTTAACCCCTGTATATATATATATATATATATAAAATCCAATGTGAAATATAATAAATCTATATAAATGGCAGATGACTATTAGATGACAAATGATAAACTAAAGCAATGTCGCCTGCTAAAATCAAACAATAAAACAATAAAATGAAACAATAAAACAATAAAACTAATAAAATGAAAACTGAAAGACGTGTGCTTATTTTTCCAATGTTGATACCTAGACAAATATATAGAATTTTTTTAATCCTATATATTTATAGAAAGAAATAATGTGTGCACTGAAGTGGATACAAGATAAAATAAATATTTATTTTTACTTTTTATTTGACAGTCATACCTCTTGACATTTTTGAGTTACTACATCAAAACATTTGTTGCAAACGTAAAGGTCAACATGAAATCAACATGAATACAGAGATGACATTTCTCAGAACACAGTGCATTCCAAGCTAGATTTTTTCAAAATTGTTTTGCAGATCAAAATAAGGGTATAAGAACCTTTAAAAACAAAAGAAAAAAAAATCACTTGCATAATGTTTAGCATTAAAATCATTCCTAATCCTAGCAATCTATTTCACACATGCGCAGCTGTGGTTGCTGAGTGTGCAAAGCATGAAAAATCTACTTCAAAGGATATGCTACAGAATCGTTTGATAAAAGAAGCCCATTTTTCCAGGGACTAAAAAAAAAGGTAAAAAGGAAGAGAAGTTTATAGTAATTCCTCAGACTATTTCCCTTCCAAAGCTGCTGAGAGATTCACATCCATATAGCGTCTACACGCACATGTATCCCCCACCCCCATGTTACATAAAAGGCCTATTTAAGCTTCAAAAATGAAAGAGACACAGAACACTGCCACTACTGGCAGCCTGGCTCCATGACCTAGTTTCCCACTTATACAGAGAGAGAGAGAAACAGAGGAAGAGAGAGGGGAGGGCGGGGGTTCACTGGATAAGTAGGAGGGGGTCATGGTTCACTGCGGGCTGCCTCCGAAACGATAGACAATAAGCACTGACGAGTCATTTGACTGGGACAGGTGATGAGCTCAAGTCAGCAGGTTAAAAACTCTCCCAGGGACTGAATTAAATATGTTTTCTAACATTATGCTGAGTGTGTTTGCTGTATTATATTACTTGTGTTTCAAAACCTAGTGCGCTGCACTACATAGGAAGCTAATTCGATGATTCCAAAAATGACAGAAATCTGTAGGTAGATCCACATTTCACTGATTTTTATTCATACTTAAAAATTTAGTCTTTCTTTCTTCAGTCGAAGTTAAGGTTTTTGAGGAAAACATTCCAGGATTTTTCTCCATAAAGTGTACTTCAATGGGGATGAATGGGTTGAAGGTCTGAACTGCAGTCTCAATGCAGCTTTAAAGGGCTCTACACAATTCCAGACGTGGAATAAGGTTTCTAGTGAAAAAAACTGTCATTTAAAAAAAATTAAATAAAAAAAATAAAAAAACAATAATAAAATGTACATACTTTTTAACCACAGATGCTTGTCTTGCCACCCCTCTCTGATGTGGGATTTTGAGCTGTAATGTTTACTTTAGCCGCATTTAGCCACGTTTAGTGGCGAAACTTGCCAACAAGCACATTATTAAGAAAGGATGTTTGCAAAGATGCCTAAAAAACCTTATATTTACTTCTGCTGTGGGTGAAGCTGCATCAGGAACGATTCGTACGAACTTCCTTTTTAAAAACTAAAGTAACGTTATACTCTGTGTCTTCAGCGGCTCAGATGTCAGGAGTAAATGATGACTGCTGTGTTCATTATTACAGCCAACAACAGAACAACTCAATCGCTCAATCTGAGATATTCTTGTCTTCTCCTGCACCTGAGTCACACAATGGCGATCGGAGTTGGGCTGTTTCAGCTCGGTGAGGGTGGGTCTAAGCTAAGGCGCTTATGTTAATCAACTATCGTGGGAGCGGCCTCTGACAGAAGCAATGAAACCCATTATAAACGAGGAATTTGTTGCATCCAGTGGGGACATAACTACTGATTATAATGACTCATAGGGTATTTTTATGTGTTGCATTGCTTCGCGCCGCGTCAACATAACACCATGTCTGCATTTGTGATAGTAGAACGAGAAACAAGCACTACTCTACACTGCTCAAAACTTGCGTTTGAATAGTACTGAATTCTTTAAATATGAAAACGTACTTACAGGCCATCAGTCAGAACCTCCTTGCAACATTGGAATTGCCCCACTTTACAGCCTTAAACCTTTTTGTACAGCTGGCATTAGGGTTCTATCGAAATATGAACGTACAGTACAAAGCCTAGTATACATTATAAATAACAGTTTATCATTCATATACATTGGGAATATTAAACCTTTGTAATTTATATAGTAGGCTACTAGACACTTTTCTATGAAATACATAGGCCTACACTTTATTGGCTGAATAGTATTTACCTTTTGAATGTTGAGCTTATTAACTGTTGAATAAATGCTGACGCGGGACAAAATGCCCGATTTCCCAACACGTTGAACTGAGCAATGCCATTGTACCATTTTAATAGGCTACTTTAAACGCATATAGCTCAGTAATGTCAGCTTTATGTATTTTCTGAGAGGGGGTGGGATTTTTGCTGGGAAAGTCGGGGGAGAGACGCACACTTCGATTAGACTGGATAAACACATGCAGCATCTTAATTGTTAAGAAAATGGTATAAATGTCTCGAATATTTTGATTATGTCCAATGCTTCTCTTTCTTTTTGGAATTATTAGACACATTTCACTATGTCTTTTCAAATGCCTAGGTCTGTTTAATTTCCTTAATTATAAAATTTCTAGCACTATTTTTAAACGTTTACTCAAGCAATAATATATAAATTATCTCATGTATATGCTTGTTTAAAACCAGGGATTAAAAACGAATTCCAAGTAAAAACTGTATTTTTTCTTTACATTTCCAGACAGCGAAACGAACGAAATTAAACATTACTTAATAAATTCAAGGCACTATAATTTCCTTATTCATTTGATACAACTATTATAGCTATACAATTAATATAGGCTATATAAAATAATATTATTTTGGCATATTCGTGATTCCTGAATTTATATATGAAAACTTCATTTTGAAGTGCATTCGTTATGTTTGTATAAGAAAATTCCTTAACCTAGCCTATTAAGTTGATTTAATATTCTTGATAATTTTTAGAAGTTAAAAATTAAGAAAAAAAGGAATTAGCTTGTAGTCTATATATATTTAGGGCTATAGGCTAATCTTTTTCTTAACTTTTATTACACTGTAGACATAATTTAGAGTACTTCGAAAACGAAACTATTTAAATCTGTATAAAGGCAAGACAAAATAAATCACAACAAGAACAATCTGTATTTTTCTTGTAATCAAGAACATTTCTTTTGACAAATTACCTAATTAATGCCGAATGACGCATCTCCACCGCATAGCCGCATATAATCACTGCTGTCAGTCGCCAATATTAAACATGCGGGTCAGGAAGCGGGTCGGGTACAATATTTTCTCTATTTTTTTGCGGTCCGAGTTGCGGGCGGCTTAAATGAAAATGTCGGTCGGGTTTGGGTTGTTTATACATTGACCCGCGCATCACTGACGTGAGCCCAACACCTGGTATTTTTAGTTTTGCTTTGTTTTGGTTTCTTAACTTTGTTTCATTCTGAATACCGTTACATTTAAATGATTCATTTTGGAGTCAGGGTAACTAATTTATAGCTATGTTTATAGTGTTTATAATGTTAATACATAATAATATTTCGCTTGATTTGGTATTATTTCTGATATTACACTTTCTCTCTGAACATTCCGCTGCTCATTAAATACGTTTGGAGAGAGTGGGTTAAGCAGTAAGCAATCAGTGAGAGCGAATTTGAACTAAAAAAAAGCTTTAAAAATCCCGCTCAAATTAAGCACTGGTGGAAACGATGCCATCATCCATCGCGATGTTTCACATTAGACATCGTACGATGCCAAATTGGTCGACATCGCCCAACCCTAGCTGGCATTGTAAGCTGTTCTCCCAGGTTCAAGAAACAGTCCTCTGTGAAATGCACATCACGCATTCGAATATTTTAATTGTACTGTTCCAGAACAGTGTTGTAAATATAACTTAAACACTGATTTCTAGTTGTGTCCTCATTTGGAAGGCCAAACAAAGTACTTTAGCTTTCGCAATGAAACACACTGCATCTCCACAACATGGGGACTGCAACAATACTACAGCCGGTAAAAGTTATGCCTTCTTTCTTTCCATATACATATGGGGAGTGTTATGCTAATCTACTCACCCTGTGATATGGGAAAGTGTTTGAACGAGCCGTGTGGCTGAGTCTTTTATAATAAATATCTCTTTGGTTTTAAGACTTTAAGCTTTGCAACTTTACAGATCTTATCTTTGCACAAACAGGTTGTAACCCTCTAAAGACAAAAGAAAACAAGAAACCGCATCATATGACCCCTTTAAGTCTGAAAAAAGCCAGTGAATTGACTTGTACCTGGACTTTAAAGTGGACTCAACACACTTTTTATTTGTGGACTCAACACACTTTTATCTCAGTCTAACTTGCATTCACACTGGTGTTTTAAGAAGCCAAACAAATTAGAACATTTTATTAATGATGATAACAACAACAACAATGACAGCAATAGCCATACACTGCAAAACAAATGCACCGTAAAATAAATTTAAATGAACATTTCATGAGTAGGCCTATATTATTTTGTTTTACACTACAGTAGGAAAATTACAATACTTCTTTCCTAATTTCTACACTTGAAAGACATATTTTGAATTCGGATTGCAGTAACGTTATATTCAATGTTACATTTACAGTTACTGTAATGTTATACTTAATTGTTAAACTGCTAGCTGTCAGCAATTCATAATACACTTTTAAGCTTTTATTTTGACGGAAAACTCCAGCTTCAGTGAAAACAGGCTTACAAAAAGGCTCCTCATTACAAAGCTAGTGAAATGCTGTAATCATCTGCCGAGAAAATAAATCATAACTGCTGGCCGTTGCGTTCCAAAACAAGTGCTAAACTCACAGCTCATGCAATAAACGAGTTCACTGCATTCACAGTGAACTGAGCCGTTCTGAGGCACGGAAAACACCGGATCATGAGCTGATTGCCTGAACGAAGTGCACGAAACAGCAAAAACAGACTTGATGAAGGGATTAAGCCAAATTGTGCTTTTTAGGTTTAGTTCATTTGACAGATACTGTCCCAAAGCATAATGGCCAAAAAACATAACTTTAAAGACCTTCTATGTTAGAATAAGAAGCGTAAATATATTTCAAAGACAACACCGCTAGCTCGGAAGACCTATCGTTTCATATCATCATGTGACCACAGCAATATTGAGTTGTGCTATCGCCATGTCATGATATTGATAATATCATCACACCCCTATTGGAAAGTATACATTTTTATTTTTTTTAGAAAATGATTGATTGTTTTGCTAGATAAGACCCTTATTCATCAGCTAGGATCATGTAGAGCCCTTTGAAGCTGCATTGAAACTGCAATTTGGATGTTCACAAAGTCCACTATATGGAGAAAAGTCCTGTAATGTTTTCCTCAAAAACCTTAATTTCTTTTCGACTGAAGAACGAAAGATGTCAACATTTTGGATGACATGGGGATGAGCAAATTATCAGGAAATTGTCATTCTGAAAGCGAACTAACTTTAAATTCCCATCCTGTAAGTCATCATGATCATTTGCTTGCCATTGTGTAAACAATCGTCTAATTAATATAATTAAAAGTTTAAGCACATTAAAATACTTACTTAAAAAGGATAACAAGCCGTTTCAAAAAACACAGTTTAGGAACAGAATCGACACAGCTATTAACATTCATTAAACCAAAGATAATGAGAAATAAATAGTTATTAAGATGTACTGCAGCATTATGAGAACAGCATTTTATTGTCTAGATACTGAAAACAAACAAATACTGGTAGAGAGTTTGTCTGTTTGTGACTTGCAGTACTTAGAGGTCTTCACAGGTCCACTTGGATCCTATAACCTTAGGTCCAACCAATACTTCAACGAGTGCCTTGGACATTGGTTGGGTTCAGTATTAGTGTGTAATTTAAAATTGTCAGGTAAATAACGTTATCCCAAAAGTTACAGGATGTTACAAGGTTACAGTGATCATCACTGAGTAATGAGTGACTGACGTTTAAGCATTCAGTGCATACTTGCATGTTGGAGTTAAGTTCATTTTTGAGAAACGCATGTATGAAAGGAACAAACGTTTCGTGACCTTGCACACAGAAATCCATCTCATAGATATGAGATCCATCAGGAAAAAAACACTCGCTTGTTCATGCAGGCCTTTTCCTTTTTTCTGTGCAGAAACCCTTCACCAGAGATGAGGTAAATAGCATTGCAGACAACCTTAGCGAATCCATGATTTATTATGCTAGTGATTTAATTTGTATTGAGCTATCACATTCATTTTTCCAATCCACTGGTCACAATTGAAAGCATACTCAGAAATAACTCATATCCATTAGGCAGGCAATAATATAAAGTAATAATAAATAGGTAAATAAATGAATGAAAGTAATGAAGCAGTGGCCAAATCAGTCAGCAGGACACCAGGATATTTTCTTACTGTTTGCAGGGCTGCAGGCTGTGGACACGTCAATTTATGTTCGGGTCCAAATAAACGCAGTCGGGTCAGGTCAGACTTGGGTCGGGTTTTTCTTTTTTAAAATAAATTCATGCACATTGGGTTTTGAGTAAGAAGTGACTTAAGTCGACCTCTAGCAGGACCACAAAAGCTATAGAGAGAACAACATTTAGAAAATGTATAATTCTTAACAAGGGATTGGGACCTTTGTAATGTTTTACTATGTGGGAGTGTCTATTGTATGAATACTTTTTATGATGGATGGATGCACTTTATTGGACTTCAAAATCTCAACTCTTATTCACTGCCTTGGAAAAGCTTGGAAAAGCCAGGACATTTTTTAATATGACTCCGATTGTATTCTTTTGAAAGAAGAAAGTCATATACCTAGAATGGCTTGAGGGCGAATAAATCATGGGGTAATTTTCATTTTTTGGTGAACTGTTCTTTTAAATCAAGCGATTACATTGCGTACAAGGAAGCAGTAAATTATGTGAATGGAAATTATACAAATGGTGAAGGTGATTTTGATTGTAACCCATGTGTTTTGGCACATGATAAAGTTTGAATCAATTGTTTTGGTGCACTTTCTCAAAACAGGTCTCATTATGCTCACATGTTAGGTCAGTGGGCAGCAAACATAGGGTCTTTTGTGCCAGTTCAAACTCATCTGACTACCTGAGTGTCGACAAGTGGACAAGCTCAAAACATATTAGACCCCATTCGAAAATGTATTTCTCTGCACAGACTCTATGGCCAGCTTCAACTCCTGTAATATAGCCCAACCTTCAAGCAACTGGATTGAAATATTCTGAAAGATCTGACTTGTGACGCAGCCTGAAATTAAACCACACCATGAGGAGAACCAGCACTCGACTAAGCCTGGTTTCTCCCAAGGATATTTTTCTCCATGCCTCAAACTGATGGAGTTTGGGTTCCTTGCCACTGTTGGCTTGCTTAGTTGGGGATACTTAATATTTGGCAATATTATTGACTTGATTGCACAAACACTGTTGGATGAACTGAACTGAGCTGGATGATGACGACAATTTATACTAATTTATAAATGAAAAACTCATTCAATTGATTGACTTCACACAGTTATTGAACCAAACTGAATCAACAATAATCTGATTTCAGCTGAATAGCGACTGTTTATTATTGTCTTTTTAGAGCTGCTTTAATTTTGTTTGCATCACTGAATCATTTCTGTTTATCATTGTTGTCTTTTTGTCTTTTAAACTATCTGTATTGTATAAAGCACTATATGTGACCCTGGACTACAAAACCAGTCTTAAATAGCACAGGCATATTTGTAGCAATAGCCAAAAATACATTGTATGGGTCAAAATTCTTGATTTTTCTTTTTTGCCAAAAATCATTAGGATATTAAGTTAAGATCATGTTCAATGAAGATATTCTGTAAATCTCCTACTATAAATATAGCAAAACCAAAATTTTGATTAGTAATATGCATTGCCAAGAACTTGATTTGGACAACAAGTTGTATCTCGGCCCAAAAATTGTCCTATAACAAACCATTCATCAATGGAAAGCTCATTTATTTAGCTTTCAGATGATGTATAAGTTTCCATTTCAAAAAATTAACCCTTATGACCAAGGTCACATGTAAAAACCTCACTATAGCATTGTTGATTTGTGATCAGATTGACAAAAATGCATTTTAATAAGTGTAAAAGGTGTAAAAAGAGCCTGAGAAGACTCCCTACATAAAAATAAAAAAAGTAGGTAATTTGTTAGGAACAATGGAAAAATTGATTGCTGCAATTAGCGCAACTTAAAATTCAACATTAGAATAAGTAATAATGTGTGTTTCAACTTAAAAAAGTAAGTTTTTATACTTTACTGAAAATTATAAGTTCAGTTAACTTTATTTTAGGAAAACTAGATCAGTCTAGTAAGGGCACAAAAACAAAAGAATCATTCAACGTCCACTGGAATCACAGCAAACATTATACTAAGTTTCCAGACACCCACCAAAAATGTGATTGATTCCCGTTTTAAACTTTTTGGTGTGTTCTTTTTTAAACTTGCACAGTTTAGACCTTATTACAGCCTGTGCTAGTTTGGGCTGGTACGGCCTCATTGAGCTAAAGGTAATAGCTGAGTTTAAAACTGTTTGAACGAGTCTGTCACTCGGGAGACAGCTGCAGGATGCGGTTAGGGGGCCCCAAGTTCCTTGTGTGTGTGTTGGGGGTGGGGAACATGTCAGGGATCATGAAGTTTCTGAGCACAACACACAAGCACTGAAGAATCTTACTTAGTAGACATACTGATGACAAATGCATGTTTACCAAAGCAAATACTCGACCAAGTCTTTCAATGAACTGGTCGAAATCACACAAAGGCATGATTGCATTAAAAACAATTTGTTGATTACACCAGTTATAGGCTATAAGTATGTGAGTGGAATGCAGAGTGAAAAAAAATAACAATCCCAGTCTTTTTGAAATATTATATTGTCACAGTATTATAAGTGGTAGTTTACATACCGGAGGCTATCTTTGAATCCACTCAATCAACACGCAAAGACCTTTCAAAGAGTGACTGAAGAGGGCTGCACACTAAACCTAACACAACTTTAATGTCATTAAAAATGCTGTTAAAAACTAAGCAGACAATGCAGAGTGTGTGAAATGTGAGGGGTTGTAGTTACTTTGTCTATGTTGTGTTAAGTCACAAAAACTAGTGAAATTTTGTTGACTTCATACTTGTAAATAAGTACAAAGTGGCCAAATGATTCAGGCACTACTTTGCAGCTCAACCTATAACCAAAGTCCCTTTAAGGCAAGTCACTCGGCGGCCATCTTTGAAATGCCTCTCGGGCATGCAAGTGCAGCTCCTATCTCTTTGAATGGGGAAACATCAAATTCTCCAAAACTGTTCACCAATCTTACGATTAAATTTCATATATAAATCTCCAAAGAAGTTCAACAAGAACTGCCTTATAAATATGGTCCTTTGTGCTCCAATAGCATTAAAAAAACGCTTATTTTTTCAGCTAAATGAGCCAACGCGGATGCGCAGTACCGAGCGCACGTCTTAGAGCGCCGATTGTTTCTACAGCAACCGGGACTTCTAACAGCAGCTGCAGTGATGTGCTGACTTTACTAATCAACGATTGGCTCTTTCACTAAGAAGGCGGAGCTTCGTGGCCATAATGAGCATTGCATTTTTCCCCATTCAAAACTATACGAGTGACAAATCTTGGGTATTCTATAGTCTTTGCTATAACCGCAGGATAAAGAACTCCAAGTTTGGTCAATAAAGAAACAATTGAGTTTTTCACTGAGTGTCAAGTAGAACTGTAAACAAATTGAGACTGCTGGATTTCTGCAGATCACCAATACCTATTCATCTATGTGCTTTACTGATCATGTTTGCATTGTGACCTAGAATAAATGTTTTTCAGCTACCGATAAAAATTTACTAACCTAAAATATTTACTCCGTTAGCAGAATTTCTCAGACTTCCCATAGCCACTGAATGCATAACAAAATAACTAATAAATTTATACTTCTCAGCAGGTACATATTAAATGGATCAAAAGTGACAGTAAAAACATTTATAATGTTAGATTTCTATTTTAAATATATTGAAACTTTTGAATTTTCAATTCATTAAAAATCCTGAAAAAAGTATCCTGGTTTACACAAAAATATGATGATCAACATTGATGATTATAAAGAATGTTTTTTGAGCAGCAAAACAGCGTATCAGAATGATTACTGAAAGATCATGATGATAAAGATGCTGAAAATTCAGCTTTGCATCGCAGAAATAATTTTAAAAAAATATATTATTAAATAGAAACCTGTTATTTTAAATTGTAATAATATTTCACAATTGGACAGTTTTACGGTATTTTTAATCAAATAAATGCAGCCTTGGTGAGCATAAGAGACTTTTAATATGTTCCTTTATAATGTTTGTTCACAGAACAGTCTGACACAAATTCCTTTGACTTCTCTATTAACGTTTGAGCCTTTTCCAACCCCTTGCCAGGACCTGGAAACATTCCTGGAGCAATCATCTTCACAAAGCGGAGTTTAGCTGCCAGTAATAATGGAAGATGTAAATTCTGGCAGTCTGATTTATGACACTTCACTACTGCAACAGAAAGACATTCAACGAGTCCCAAAATCAATATTTAGACAAGGTTTATGTGATCTCTACTACAACCACAAGATCAAATCTGTCTAACATTACAAGATCTAGATGATTTGGGAATGAAATCACTAGCGCTAATTACAGCCATAAAGCTATTGTGACAGATGCCTCAGAACATAAACGCAACTTTTTTTTGGAGATCTTAATTTGTTACCTATACACTTAAATCAATATATTAGTATAGTACATATCTGAGCTCATATTCATAAGCACGGCTTAATTTGGATACGTTTGGATGAGCAGGACAAGTTTGACATAGCTAAGATCATTTAAGCTTAGTCATAATTTTGTTTTGCATGACTATTTTTGCTCCTCTCTCAGACTAAAGATGTCATTTCTCCGTCAATAGAAAATGTTTTATCAAGATTTTCATGAGATCCTTTTAAGTGTTGCATTCTTACAGAGAGAGACAAACACACTCTGTGTTAAATGTAGAGTTATTGTGGGGATATATATTTCTTTGTGTTGATGGGATAATAGTGCCAGAGAACGGTCTGTGTTTGCGTTACGTGCCTCACGTCACATTCCTCTGAAACTCTCCCGTTGTCTATCCATGCAATAACAAACAAAACGTCCACGATTCACAGATGTGTATGACCCTATAACACTATAAACTACTCAAGATCATAACATTTCAACAAATTGTTTGATTCTTTCCCTGAAATCTCTCTATTTTGTCTTGCTTTATGTCTACATTCAGCATTCCAACAAATCACTGTTGTTGCTTTTGTTATTTTTTCCTCCCTTGAACTTTAATGGAAACCATACTTGGCCAAATCAGGAATCTCAATTTAAAAGAGCTTTATCTTGTCTGAATTTTTAGCACATTATTTTCGAATTGTTTTAAACACTGCAATTCAGTTTAAAATTCACTAATATCCAACAAATACATAAACAAATACATGTATAAATGAATTCAGGGCTATTTAGTCTTAATCAATATGATGCTCAAAGTTGAAGTCAAAAACTCTTTAAATGCATTTAAAATACGCTCACAGATATTTAAACACTAACAGAATAATGCCTCACACTTTTGTAGATCACTTTAGCTTGTATAAGATTGTTTTTTAATGATTTTTTAATACAACAGTGCTGTGCTCTAGTACATTGCCAAAGCCAAACAAGTAGTAATCAATACATTCATATATTGAATATGAATACTTTTATTTAAATTGACGTTTTTTGGCTTTTAGTATGAATATGTTAGCCTTGATGTTATCTATAAGCTAGTGTGCTCTAAAGCAATCACAATCATGGAGAAGACTGCTGATCTGACAGTTGTCCAGAAGACAATCATTGACACCCTTCACAAGGAGGGTAAGCCACAATCATTCATTGCCAAAGAAGCTGGCTGTTCACAGAGTGCTGTATCCAAGCATGTTAACAGAAACTTGAGTAGAAGGGAAAAAGTGTGGAAGAAAAAGATGCACAACCAACCGAGAGAACCGCAGCCTTGAGAGGCTTGTCAAGCAAAATCAATTCAAGAATTTGGGTGAACTTCACAAGGAATGGACTAAGGCTGGGGTCAAGGCATCAAGAGCCACCACACACAGACGGGTCAATGGAAATTGGCTACAGTTGTCATATTGTCGTCTTGTTAAGCCACTCCTGAACCACAGACAACGTCAGAGGTGTCTTACATGGGCTAAGGAGAAGAAGAAATGAACTGTTACCCAGTGGTCCAAAGTCCTCTTGAGAAAAAAGAGAAATTGAGAAACAAGAGACCAAAAATGCAGATGAGCCGAGATGAAGGTGGTGTGGAAACCTGGGCTTTCACACCACCTCAGCAGTGCCACAGACTGATCACCTCCATGCCACGCCGAATTGAGGCAGTAATTAAAGCAAAAGGAGCCCCTACCAGGTATTGGGTAAACATACAGTAAATGAACATACTTTCCAGAAGGCCAACAATTCACTAAAAATGTTTTTTTTTTAATGGTCTTATGAAGTATTCTAATTTGTTGAGATAGTGAATTGGTGGGTTTTTGTTAAATGTGAGCCAAATCATCACAATTAAAAGAACCAAAGACTTAAACTACTTCAGTCTGTGCGCATTGAATTTATTTAATACACAAGTTTCACAATTTGAGTAGAATTACTGAAATAAATGAACTTTTCCATGACATTATAATTTATTGAGATGCACCTGTATACAGGCACGCATCCGTTTTTCTCTCAACTGTTTACTTTCACTTTAGACATACTCCTGTGTTTATATGTAATCCTTTTGTGTTGTTGACAGTATTCGCGAACCAGACACGAAAGATAGCTTAGTCCAGTAAAAAGGCGTTGGTTTGACAGGCTTTTAGCATGCACTCTTCAGGTTTACGCGCTCATGAAGCGCATGCCAGAACAGTGCGCAAGATAGCATTATTTAACCAGCAAGACTTTAAAGCACATGCAAATAATGTACTTTTGTGATTGCGAATAAGTGCAGTGTCCTGTGAGTGAATGTATGTCATTTTTGTACAGTAGCCTATATTAAGACGAAGACACACTGTAGCTCGATACTACCATATTTGTTCAAAAGCAGATCGTTCACGATCAAAATCGCCATATCGCAGACCCCTAATTTCAAATAAGCCTTTGAATAAAATAAGGTTTTGATTTAAATGTACATCTATTTTTTAAATATGTGCATTTCCAGGGTTGCAAACATTACTAATAAATCACTGCACATACTCTGACAAAGCAGCCAGCGCAGCTGATTTGACTCAATGACTCGTCCAATAATGGCATAATAAAATTTCAATCATACACCGTTTTGGTTATGACATCACGCGCTGCTTGCCAAGTTTCGCTAGTCGACTGTGCTGACGCCATAATGAGCAGCAGGGCCCGTGAATCTCTGCAGGACGCTGCTTGGTGACAGAGTCGAGTAAAAATGCGCTCTAAGCAGAGGGTTTTCCCTGAAATAATCCAGCTCACTGCAGGCAGGGTTCAGCGCTCGACATGTGGCTCTCATTCCCGCCCAAGCCGCCACCACTACTGCTGCCAGAATCGAAAACTTGAGACATAAATGAGCAGAAAGAACCGGTGAAAGCACATTTAGTCCGGCTGGGGGAGACAAGTTCTGTAGTATGATTTTCAGAGATGTAATCATCTGAAGTGAGCGAGTACACGGTAAAACTACAACAACAAGAATCCAAAGCAGATATGATAACCTTTTAAAGCTTCAAAGGCCACAGACTCACAAACACATCACAAAACTCGTCCACATGCAAATATGAAAGCTTGGAATGATTTTGTGTTTTGCACAGAGCCTCTTAAACATTAGCCCTCATTGAGTTGGGGCGGCACAGGAAGAGGCCAATCACTTTTAGTGCGTGTTTTAGGTTCAATGGGTTCATTTGGGGGGAATTCGAGTCCTGACCCCCTCCCCAATCTTTACTCTTGACTAACTCTGAGTTAAGTAAAAAATAAACCATCTCATCTTTATTCCCACTTCCTATAGGTGTGTTAGTATGTGTAAAAGGTAGCAGACTAGGGTGTAGGATTTGTTTGGTTAAGCGGTGGTCCAACTGAAGAATGGGAGAAAGTGCTTTCCTGTTAGTGTTTATCCACCTTGGGTTTCAGATGAAGAGATGTTAACCATCCCACTTTACTTTTAAATTGCTACCTTTTGCTTTTAGCAAGGATTTAATTTGAGATGAACCTCAAAGCGCTGGTTCCAGCTAGCATCGGTTTTTGCTTAACAAAACAAGCCACAATCTAAACACTGGATGAAGCCAGATTCAAAGTGCTTGTTTGATTTTGATATCTCTTTTTATCGCTCAATAAATCAGAAAATACAGTCATGTTGTATCCAAAGTTGCAAATTTAACTTCTACACAAGATTATAATATTGCATAAAACTTTTGCGAATAAGGCACAGTTTCCATCCAATGAGTTGAAGAGAATAAAACCGTAACTTCCTGATAAACCAGCACCAAATATCACTAAGAAAAATAGAAGCCACCGTGGGAAATGGTTTCTTGCATCTTGCACAAAGATCAATTCACTGGTTTGTCCAGTTATCCAGTCACTTCATTAGTTGAGCAAAGTAACATGAGATCTTTTTGCACATCAAGGAATTTATTTGGTAAATGGGTTTCATTCATGTTTTATGTGCATATCTTTTCTATTGGATACAAATGATCCAACTCAACTGAGTGCATATGTTTTTAATGTGCATTTTTGAAAATGTAATCGCATCCTGGCATTTTCATCCAGTTGCTTTTTTAATGCAATATCCCAAAATTCACATAAAAATCTGTGGATGGGAACATATCTAATATTTTTAAATAAACATAAAATATGATATAAAATATCTTATATACAGTTGAAGTCAAAAGTTTACATAATCTGTAAAATGTTATTTTACCAAAATAAGAGGGATCATACAAAATGCATGTTATTTTTTTGTGTAGTACCAACCTGAATAAGATATTTCACATTAAAGATGTTTACATACAGGCCACAAGAAAAAAATAATAGATGAATTTATAATGTAATGTAATGCTTCAGAAGCTACAGAAGACACTTAGATGTTTCCCCGAAGACAAAATATGTAAAATTTACCCTGTTCTTCAAATTCAAAAAATGTTTTCATACCTTCTCTTAATGCATTGTTTTTCCTTCTGAAGCATCAGTGAGCGTTTGAACCTTCTGTAATAGTTGCATATGAGTCTCTCAGTTGTCTTCAGTGTGAAAAAGTGGATCTCAAAATCATACAGTCATTGTTGGAAAAGGTTCAAATACACAAAAATACTGAAAAACCAACGAATTTGTGGGACCTGAAGGATTATTCTGAAGAACAGCAGGCAGTTTAACTGTTCAGGACAAACAAGGGACTCTGTAAAAACTATAGATAGGAAAACAACTAGTGGAAGCTTGGTTTATGTAAGTGCTACTGAAGTACAGATCTCTGGCTCAGAGCATAAGAAAACACATTTTGAGAAAACAGCATCTGTAGATTTTATTTACAGTACATATCTTTAAAGTGTAAAAAATAAACATTTATGTCATTTCCACAATGTATAAAATACAATTTCACAAATGTTTTTGTAATAAAAAGCATGCAACACTTCAATTCAGCCTGTGGATATTTCTGATCTGAAACAAAGGCCAGGCAGAGATTACATACTTTATTGCCAGGCTTACTTCACTCGGGCTGCACATGTGGCCAGCACTGCCCCAGACGGCCCAGATGTTGTTTTTAATGTGTTCGTGGAGAGAGAGTGCTAAGCCTAGCATGGCAGCTCCAAACGCCTTTGTTCCCACCAAAGCTGAATTACATTTCTAAACTACAGTACCCCTAATGCAGTGCAGAGCTGCTGGCCTTAAAAGAGACCGATGTCTATAGAGCACGGCTGAGAGGTTTTCCCAGTTTTAGCAGTTAATTTAAATGTTTTGCCAATGGAATTGCAGGTTTAAATAAAAAATATTAGCAAATGTCCCAGGGTTATGAACTTTCAAACACTGCAAAAGTCGCAAGATACAAACGTTATGGTCAAAAATGTCCATCAAATGCATGAGTACAAAGAAAAAAAATTGCAGTGAAAGCAAAAACCTGTCAAGAACTACTACTCTATGTTTGATATTTCGTGTTTGCATGATAGGCTGAAAGCTGCTGTTACTTTTTTTTTTTTCAATACACATACGTTAAAGGGATAGTTCACCCAAAAATGAAAATTTGATGTTTATCTGCTTACCCCCAGGGCATCCAAGATGTAGACGACTTTGTTTCTTCAGTAGAACACAAAGATTTTTAACTCAAACCGTTGTAGTCTGTCAGTCATATAATGGCAGTCAATAGTTACCAAATCCTTATGAGGGAAAAAAAAACATACACAGACAAAACCAAATTAAATCATGTGGCTTGTGACGATACACTAAGGTCTTAAGACACATAACAATCGGTCTGTGCAAGAAATTGAACAGAATTTATATCATTATTTACCTTTGATCCACCGGAACTTTCAGCTGTATGGAGTGGGTTCACATCAGCCCACGCAAGATGCGTCAACGTGCTCTGGCAATGTAGTCAGTAAAAGTCAACACTTCCAGATGAGTTCGCACATGGGAACGTAATCTTACGTAATCGAGCCGCAGGGCTTAATTTGGTTTTGTCTGTGTATGTTTTTTTTTTACTCTTATAGACTTGGTAACCATTGACTGCCATTTTATGACTGACAGACGTTTGAGTTAAAAATCTTTGTTTGTGTTCTACTGAAGAAACAAAGTCACCTACATCTTGGATGTCCTGGGGGTAAGCAGATAAACATCAAATTTTCATTTTTGGGTGAACTATCTCTTTAAATTTCTGTTTCTAAAATATATCCACTTGGAAAAGCACCTTTAAAATGCTCTGTTTTCTTAAGCTTGAAAGCAGCGGTTTACGTTTTTTTATTACACAAGAAAAGAGTGACCAGCATTTCAACAAGCCTTCGATATGAAGGTAAAAATCATGACAAAATTGTCATTTTTGAGTGAATTTTTGAACTATTACTTTAATCCCTGGAGTTCAATGCAAGATAGCCATTCCTCACATGACTTTTGAACAAAGAACTTATAGGGCAGGAGGATCAAGACTGAGCTTTCAAACCTTCCAGCCAAGTCACATATCACACAATGGTATAGAAGGGATTCGATGTTTGGCCTTGAAGACAAGAAGAAACAGCATTTACAAAGCCTTTAAATTACTTTTTATCATTTCACTCCATTGAAATTCTACTAAAAAATTTACTTAAAGCAGGATGGTACTTTAATTTATCCATCCGATGTTTGACTGTAAACTGAAAAGTAGGCCATGATATTAATGGTTAATAATACAGTATTTTTCCCTGCTCACACAACATAGCTAACATGAGCAGAAAAGTGCATATTACAATTCAAATGCAAACCAGGTAATGATGATGTCTCATATCATCTTTTTAGGGTCAATAGCTATGTTTACATACACTCAAATAATCCATTCGTAATCGGATTGATGACTCAATCAGACTGAAAATCCTCTATGTAAACCCCTCAGATGGATCTGATTGAGCTCGATCTGAATAAATTGTGGGTGGTGTAGACCAGTAATAATCCCATCCACAGGAAACAATTAACCATGTAAATGCTTGAAATGGACCTTTTTTTCTAAATCATATGCCAAAACACCTTACACATATGTGCAGTGCCATGATTAGAGGTCAACCGATGTATCGGTTTTGCCGATTAATCGGGTCTTTCTTCAGTCGCAAAGAAATAAATGTTTTTGTGGAAAACATTCCAGATTTTTTTTTCCATATAGTGGACTTTAATGGTGGCCAACTGGTCGAAGGTCATTTTTTAATTACAAATTACAATTTATTTACTTTTTAATCACAAATGCTTGTCTTGCACTAGCTCTGTGATGCGTGTCTTCCCGCATTTCGCAATCACGTTAGAAAGGTCTTGCGTGGTTAGTTCTTCGTCTGCGTACTTTGGTTCAAAAAGGTAGGTAGGATGGAAAACTCCATCTCATTTTCACCTTCAAATTTAAACTTGTCAGACATTGTTGTTTTACCTTTTTTTGTAAAGGGTGTTTGACTTACTTTGCATGTTCACTTTGTAAACACTAAGTTGGTACTTCTGCCTACATCATGCATGACTTTAACAAACTTGATTATGTATTGCATGAGGTTGGGTTAGTGAAAAACGAGCATTTGTGGTTAAAAAGTATCTAATCTATTTGTATTGTTTTAAGAAAATTACCAATCATTTCGCTAGATAAGACCCTTATTCCACCCGTTGGCTACCTATGAAGTCCTCTATACACTCTTAAAATTAAAGGTGTTCACAATGCCATAGAATAACCTTTTTTGTCTAAATGGTTCGATAAAGAACCTTAGACATCTGAAGAACCTTTCTGTTTCACAAAAGGTTCTTTGCAGCGAAAGAAGGTCCTTCAAATTATAAAAAGGTATGAAAGAGATGTTTTTTTTTAAAGAACCTTTGACTGAATGATTCTTTGTTGAACCAAAAATGGTTGTTCTATGGCATCGCTGTGAAGAACCTTTTAAAGCACCTTTATTTTTAAGAGTGTATGGAGAAAAACCCTGCAATGTTTTCCTCAAAAACCTTAATTATTTTGCGACAAGAACATCTTGGATGACATGGGGGTGAGTAAATTATCAGGAAATTTTTATTCTGGAAGTGAACAACTTCTTTAACCAGGGCAACTGTGTGTATTGCACAAGTAAACAAATATATGAATCAGACTGCAACATTTAGGGCTCATATAAACACACTTTCAGAATTTTAAATCGGTTTATATTCATTCATGAAATATGAAAATTAGTGATCAGACGCCTTTAGAGGACTCGGATAGACCTTAGTCAGAATAGCAGCTTATTTCATTTTTGACAGGACTGAAAATAAGACTGTGTACTTGGATTGTAACTTAATGGATTGTAGTTTTAACATGCTAATTGTTTATCTAAAAAAATATCTTTGCAAAAAACGTTTAGTAGTCAAAAACTCCATAAAACGGTTGTGAGTTACAAACATTACTTCAACTGCGTAAAAATCAATATGTGACCCTGGACCACAAAACCAGTCATAAGGGTCAATTTTCTGAAATTGAGATTTATACATCATCTGAAAGCTGAATAAATAAGCTTTCCGTTAATGTATAGTTAGTTATTTTGGTAGGACAGGACAATATCTGGCCGAGATGCAACTATTTGAAAATCTGGAATCTGAGGATGCAAAAAAAAAAAAATCAAAATATTGAGAAAATCGCCTTTAAAGTTGTCCAAATGAAGTTCGTATCAATGCATATAACAAATTTTTTGATAGATTTATGGTAGGAAATATACAAAATATCTTCATGGAACATGATCTTTACTTAATATCAAATGATTTTTGGCATAAAACAAAAATTTATCATTTTGACTCATACAATGTATTGTTGGCTATTACTACAAATATACCTGTGCTACTTAGGACTGGTTTTGTGCTCCAGGGTCGGTGTCTATGCTGACTAAAAGCACATTTTATAATCAAGATGAATGTGAATTTATACTTCAGTGATGACCTTTCTGAAGCTTCACAGTCACTGTTGCCTCACAGAATGAGAAAAATGGCATTAACATACTTCAGAATGTTTCCTTTTGTGTCATTCATGGTTGAAATGACATTAGGGTTAATAAATAAAGAGATTTGTCACTTTTAGCTGAACTATCCCTTTAAGGAAAAGAAAACCATGCTAAACAGCGTGGCACTTCGCTAAACTCTCACATCCATCCTCACAGAATGGAAAATGAGCTTTTTAGCACGTTAGCAAATTCCACATTTCATCACCCACATCAGCAGCCGATTTCCAACCCTGCATTACGTACACAACTACGGCTAGGTTTACATTCAATTAACATGTCTGCGTTGCGACTCCCTGCGCCAGGAGGCACGGGGGAGGAAGCATATCTGAGGGAAGATCTAATGCTCTGCTAAGTGAAGCTGAAGCAGGATAAGGCCAACGCTCAGAAGAGAGCTGAGCGGCAGAAACGGGCCTAGCAATCTCCTCACATCAGCCTCAGTCGGATGTGACAATCAGAGGATACTAACGAGATGATTTTACGGTTCGGCTGCCCCCGCCCCTCGGCCCTGCTCATCCACACTCATGCTCTGTTTACGCTGGGGGCATCGGGGTGCCATCTTGGGCACAACTCACATCTATTCCATCTGACTGCTCGCCGTGCCACACAATCATGCATATGGACACGCATTTGGATGCAAAGGCATGGCGAGAACGCTCCCATCTCGACAGAGGTCTGCTTTTTGAGGACCAGAGAGGAGAGGAGATGCAAGAAGAAGAACAAGAGGAAGAAAAGGAGTTATATGGCCGTGGGCGAGACGTTATCAGATAAGAATGAAAGCGTTTGGTTCCGGTCCCAGCGTGGCTTTGTCGTCATCGTCGAGAGGAATGGATGGAACAGAATAAAGCGTGATGGTGCTTCGCATCACCTCGGAGACACGACTGCAAGCTTATCTGAAACATCTGAACAGCAACAGGAAACAACAACAGACTATTAAACCAGGCTGGAGGAGAAAGTCCAACTGAACATGTAGGGAGGGGGACATTTCAAAGAGTAGCGAAGTACCTATTTGTGGCCTCTACGAGAGACAAAAATTAGTTGACAAGAGATATGGTGGACAATTTCCTCATTTGCAGTGTTAATATTGAGACAGTAACAGTTTTGACACAAATTTTAGTCCATTTTACTTAAATTGCAATCACGTTAGAAAACAAAAATAACATTTTAATTAGCAAAATAGTGTCAAACTATATCCAACCAACCAAATTAAGACATTTTTAACTATAAACATCCATTCCAATATAACTAAAAACATTCATTATATGCTATTATATATACAAAATTAGCACATGTGACCCTGGACCACAAAACTAGTCATAAGAAAGCTAATAGCTGAATAAATAAGCTTTTCATTGATGTATGGTTTGTTAGGATAGGACAATATTTGTCAGAGATTCAACTATATGAAAATATGAAATCTGAGGGTGTAAAAAAAATATATATATATCGACAAAATCACCTTTAAAGTTGGCCAAATTAAGTTCTTAGCAATGCATATTACTAATAAAAAAAATCTGTTTTAATATATTTATGGTAGGAAATTTATAATTTTTTTCATGGAACATGATCTTTACTTAATATCCTAATGATTTTTGGCATAAAATTGAAATTGATTATTTTGACCCATACAATGTATTGTTGGCTACTGCTACAAATATACCCGTGCTACTCATGACTGATTTTGTGGTCCAGGGTCACGTATATAAGAAAGTTATTACTTTATGAAAAAAGCATCCCTTAAAATAATTTATGTGAAATTTCAGTTATTATTCGCTAATCTTCCCTTATGCAATCCCTTAGAAATCTTAGTTGCATGAAAAGCACATATTCAAACTCAAACTAGGTTATGAGATGTACGTCAATGACGTCATCTGGGGCAAATAATCATCATGTGCCAAATATGTATATCTGCATTTACTAATTAGCTTATGTTTAGATGTTACTGTTGTAAATTCTGATTTAAGATTGTTATAATTTTTCATGTTTCAGAGAGTCTTTAGGATACACGTTTATTTCAAGTTCACTTGTAAATTCTTCAAATGCACATTTATTGTGGAACTAGCAGATTAATATCATTTGTATTTATATATAAGATGTTTTTATGCAGGCTAATTAATCCGCTAGCAAAATGTTTTTTGTAAACCGCATGTTTTAACAAATTGTCATTTTCCTTTTCATTTTCATCATCACATTCATTAGTCAACAAAAAGCCAGTCATCAAAGAACATTTACATTGACAAAATTATGCTTCAAGTAAAAGCAGAAGTTAAACCACATTAATGAACAAAAGAAAAGATGGAAAACTAAATAAAAGACACATTCTGAACACAGACCATATTTGTCCTCTATTTCGGAATAATAACAAAACATGTTTTTCTGTATTTCATTTCTGCCTTTTGCATTAAATGAGAAACACAGCTCTGAAAGAAGCTGCCAACCAACATCCATGCTTCCTAAACTTCGCTACTTGACACTTTTATTGAGGCAAAATAGCCACACAAGATTTGCAACTCTGACTATTCTTGTCCGCAGCGGCTAAATTGTTTTTTTTCCTCTCTCTCCCTCTCTCTCGCTCCCTCACAATGATTAGTGTTAGGACTGACAGAGTGCAGCAGTCCTGCCCTGCCCCGGCCAGAACAGTAGTCTAGAATACTGAGAGATTCTTCTTTCAGCAACCTCAAAAGCAGCCAATCGCAGTGCTCTAGCCCCGGGGCTGGCCTCAGCCAGCCAATAGGAGGAGCTACTTTCTGTCACCTGACAGAATGTGCCCCTGTCCATCAACCGAGTCATATATAGCCCATTCCAGCAGCCTGAGACAAGGCTGTGAGTGTGTGTGGGACCGGCTGAGGACTCTGTGTACCTACAGTTCGCTTTGTAACCGACTGCGTGTGCTTGCGTGTGGGAGCAAATGAAGGGGGCGAACGAGTGTGAGAGAAAGATGAGAGAGAGAGAAAAAAAAACAAAGGTATGGAAGAAAGACTGATTATTCTGGAAGTTAACTCATATTGCACTCAAGAAGGGACCGGAGATTTTGGAAGGTACTTTTTTTTTTTTAGAAGAAGAAAAACATTTTTGGTTACATTTTTGACAAAATCGCCAGCAAGCGGGGCTCTGGTGACCTTACAGTGAGGGGTGAGTACTTTAATCCCATTTCACTTCCTAACCTGTTCTTTTTTCTCATTTCTATCCCTTTGTTGTGGCTCAAAAGTCGTTTCGAGTGTGACGCGGCAACGTGCCGTGCGCTTTCACTCTGCCAGAGTTCATTCAGTGCATTCCGCCGTTATGTGCTTGTTTGCTTTTCTGTTATCTGAGTTCTGAATGAGGGTTTACGCTTTTCACACGCAAAGCTCCCGGGCCAGACCGCGTCCAGACGGACGTCTGAGAGACAAACTGTGATGATCCCTATTAGTTCCACTATCACTGCTACTCATACCGCTGGGACAGAGGGATGTGATTGAACTAGGTGGCAGGTTTCGTGGCCTTGTCCTAGTTGGAGAGTTTCTAGGTCCGGTTCGTTGCGGGACGGTGCGATGTGGCTGAGAGCATTCAGATGTGCGGTGGGGGGGTTAAAGGCAGACAGCGAGACAAAAGCGTCAGACCCCCTCCAGACAGACTAGGTCAAGCTTCATCCAGGCCCGGAGCTGGATGGGGTCAGCCGGTTGCTGGGAGAGCGAGAAAGATGGGGTGAGCGATGGGGCCCCTAAGGGTTAGAGGTTGCCAGACTCTTGCTCTCGAAATACGAAAAGGAGCGAAGAGTTTGATACTGCGTGAAGCTGGATTCTCACCGTTTTGGTTTGTGCTGAGTGTAAGATTGGGAAGATTTGTACGAGGCAAAGAAAGAGTGCAGCGAGTTCACTTTAACTGTAAAACAAGAGGGAGGTAAAAGGTCTGTAATTATGACAAGGAGCCTGTGTTTTTTTCTTTGTGCATGTGAGTGTGTGTGTGTGGGTGGGGGTCACAAGGGTTGGAATGTATTGAGTGACAGCAAATGCTGTCTACCTATTTTTTTTTCCTTTGCACAATGGTCTTAATCCATAGAGGCACATTAAGTCCTTAAAGCATCACTAAATGCTTATACGAGCCGATGCTTGAAAATATTTATTCCTGGATAATCAAACAAACCAGCAGCACCGGCGTGATTCTAATCTTCTGTCTGACGCAATAAAACGTGTTTATGTCCAAGAATGTCCTGCTCAGGATACAGACAGTGTTTATGGCAGACGCTTTGAATTACCCAACATGTAGAGTCTTGTTCAGTTGTACCAATAGAGGCAGGAACACAAACACACTCGCACAACCTTTCCCCCCACCTTCACTCACAGAGCATTTGACTGATCTGCCTCAAAAAATCTCATCAAAGATCATATCACCACTTGACGTTCCTTCATTCTGCCTTTGAATTAAGAAGAGACAAGTCCCACGCTTAGAAAAAAAAAGGATTCACAGTCTCCAGCCAGCCAATACAAAGCTTGCACACGCACACACACTCACACACACTCTGTGCGCAAGATTATCAGACAGCTCTGAGTCTGGGGGGATGGGACGTCAGGGGCGGGAGAGTGTGGGACAGGATATGGAAGTCTTTGATGCGACTGCAAGGCGGAGAGGAAGAGTGCCCTAATCAGACCCACCGACCAAGGGCTCACACGGCAGACCCCGAGCAACATGCTGTAAAACCTGTCTGAGTATCGCGCACACACATAAAATACCGCTTCCTCCCGTCATCCGTTTTCATTCTCAATCTAATACGACGGCCTAATCCATCGGCGGGAATCCTGTTCGGCCCCCTCGCCCCTGCTCTGATTACACACCAGACAGGAGAGAATAGGTCAGCCTATTGTGATTTAGCCGGACCTGCAGATTACGGCGCCCCTACGTCGCAGATGTGCCGCTGCGGTTTAGCACAACGGTTGGGTCGCACATCTGTTCGCTGCTCCTCTGGTTTCCCGACTAAGAAAAGTGTGTGTTTTGAGAAACGACACGCTGTAAATATCGCAGAGATTGCGTTGGTCTTTTAAGTGTCGTGTCGTTGCGACAGTGTGGAGGTGAAATTACGAGTTCACCATCATCTACGCACTGTTTCAGCGGCCGTTTGAGGTGTAAGCCGCACAATCCTTCGGTAGTTTATGGTCTTCTCACAGCCCAAGCCTACATGAGTGTGTGAAGTCGTAAAGAAATACCTTTTCGCCCTGTCTGAGGTTAAGCGGGAACAGTGGTTAGTCTTCCTTTCAGAAGATAAGAATGGCTTTTATTGGATACTGGAGTGAGCAATCTTATGATCATGGGTGGAAAAGTGTTTAGCCATTAAATGCTATGAATCTCGGATTGTCTAAAATCTAAACAGATTTTATTACATCAAGGCAGGTAGGGATGCAAACCTGAATTGCTTTTCTGCTTCTGTGGGACACAAAAGATATTACAGGCAAAAACTTAACAGAAGAGAGAGAGGTTTTGTGGCCAACTATCGTTTTAACAAGTGTTTAATGCGTTTTGAGTCATAAAGTGAATCAAGTTTTTAACCAGGTATCATACAAATCCCTAGTCCTTTGTCAGTGCCACTACAGCTTTTCTAAAACAAGGAAACGGAATGTTTAGAAATTCACATTTCTGTCAGAGCAGTGGCTTTTGTGTGGGAAAATTTGGTTTGAATTTGGCCTTCAACGTGCACCTAGTTTTTTCATTGTTTGTTTATGTGCGTCAACTAGATCAATCCATTCAGTGACGTGGAGAAAGACACGGGAAGGGATTGAGCTGTGCAAGATTGCAGCCTCAGCAGTAGATAACGACAGCTGGGACTGAAGTTTCTCTGTAAAGCATTACCGAAGCACCTCACACTCGCTGAAAAAAACGAAAGGTGTGTGGTTGAATGTGTGCGCACACGTGAGACAAGCGGAGACGGGAGTGAGAGAAAGATGAAACAGCGGAGCCAGGAGTGAAGACGGCAGCATGAGAAGGGGAGCGTGTATGATAATGCTCTTAACCCGTACAAAGGGAAGAGAGTCGGAGCTGTGGCACTGCCAGCGCTGTGGTTAATGCTTTCCGAGGGCCTGTCAACCCGCTCGCTCGCTCTAATCCACTGAGCTTTAGTCGCTCTTTGAAATGTGAACGGAGAAGCCTCCTGATTTCTTTAAGATCAACCCACAGTCATCGTCAGGGTTTGAGCATCTTTCCCGAAATGCAGGGAAACGCTTAAGTTAAGTACTTCACGAGTGCCTCATTAGCAAAGTCGAGCTAAGAGTTGCAGACGTGCAGCGTTTATCGAATGTAATGTATGCAAATGACTTAAGACGGGTGACCCGGAGGCCTTTCAACGGAAAAGCAAGTTTTGTCAAATCAAGTCGGATAGTGCACGTTTTCCATTATTTGATACTCATAACTGACATTAACGGTGATGTGAAAACAGACTCAGTAGATGCAGTAACTCTCTCACACGCGGACAAAGGGATACATCAACATTTAGTAATCGTAATTGCCCCACAGCTTGAGCGTATCAATTTTACTCTTTTCCACAGCCGCATTAGCGAGACGTGTGTGTGTGTGGCGATAAAGAGCAATCGGACTCTAGCAATGGAGATTAGCTTCAGTTTGAAGCAAACACTGTGGCAGCGTGGCGTCTACGGAACAGATTAAACCCGGATTAAACGTCCAAATCAAGTGTGTGTGTGTGTATGTATGAGTTAAGCTTTTATTTGGCTCCAAACATCTTTAGGCAAACACTAATTTAGCAGCGTATCACCTCATCAAGGTTACTTTACGCTTTATTAACTTCAAATAATAGCTATGTGTAAAAAAAAAAGGGAATGAGTTTTGATGGTGTAACAATTTCAATCATGTTTATTTTTTCTATCACTAAAGTAAGAAAAGAACTTTGCATTTCCTGGAAGAAAATACATGCCTTGATTTTTTTAATATACACTTTGTGTAAGATTACAAGACAAAAACTATAAGATGATGACTCACATTTTGTATGCGGAATGCCTTTCATTTTGAATTTTGAATGTTCCAATTTAGAATGTTCCACCAAAATGTTTTTATTTGCATCCTACATTTCTTTAAAAAGCCTGAAATTACACACACAAACATATACATTTTTGGTTTAATATTACATATTTAGAGCTTCCGAAGAAACCTGAATGTTTGTGAAATATCAATACACTCCTGTTTGGTGCATTCCTCATTTCAAAGATGTCTGTTTTTGACACTTGCAGTAAATAGGTCAGTGTCTAAGTGACTGTCTGTCTCTCTTTCCCACAGAACGCCTCGTGAGTTTGACTGACGAAGAAACGCGCTGATGGAGAAGTGAAAGTCGTTCGGCTCTGACCCCGAACAATGAGCTCCGACGTGACGGGAGCAGACAGCCGCCATCATGGAAATGTCACGGCCAACATCAGAGACCCGGCAGCCTCCTCTTTCATTCCCTTAATCCACAATCCCTCCTCTCCTCTCCTGAGCAGCATACATATTCAGCAGCTCAAGTCCTCACCATTCTAATGAGGGCTAGACCAGCGGGCTATGAAAGAGAGGAGAGATACGGGGAGGTGGGTGGGTGGGTGAGTGGGGGGGTTTAAAAGAGAGGAGAGACCGTCTTTGAACTCCCAAAGAAAGAGAGAGACGGATGAGAGATGAGGATGAATAGATGGATGGCTGAAGTGACGAGAGAAGAAGCGAGAGGAGAGACACATCAAATGCTCCTGATTCTTTCCTGTGGTCTTTACTCAGCAGGGTTAGTTGTGTTCAATTTAAATGGCGCTTTAAGAGAGCATCCTGTTATATTTCATCATGTGATTCACTTTGAGACACTTAAGGCTGAAGTGTGTCTTTATGTTTGATCTATTTCAGTTTAAAGGGATACTTCAGCCAAACCGACAGTTTTATTATCATTCATGTTGTTCCAAACCTGTATGACTTTATTATAGAATATTCAAAACTTTTGTGATCACAGGTTTGGAATGACATAAATTATTTTATTTTTTAATGATTTTACTATACATTGAATATGCAGAGATACTTATATTTCAAGACAGGTCTGTTGGTTTTTCTGACCAATGGCAGATGAGGAGAGAGTTTGGAAAGATTATTTAAACGGTTTCTTTTGGCACAAGTACAAGAAAAACGAGACAGACCGATGAAAGAGAGAAAGCAATAACTCCATAAGTTAAATAGTATTCTGAGGTAGTAAAGAAATCATGCATTTAACAGAAGCTATTATCCAAAGCGACTGAGAGAGACAAAATAGAAGCAAAAGCAATTTGTCAAAGATTAGGCCGCCAATTTTAGGCGGATTTTAGAAATATCAAAATACCAAGGCTGGTTTTAGAAAATGAAAACTAATCAAGGCATATTTTATCTTTTAGAATTTAATCTTTATTCACTATTGTGCCAGTTTACAAATGTACTACACAGTTATACAAATCTTCTTTTGTATATTTTAATATTTTGTAGCAATAAACTGACATTAAGTATTTTCACAATTGCAGTTCCACATTTTTTAATATTTTAGTGAATAGTGAACTTTTTAGTAGATACTTTGTAAAATTAAATGTTTCCTATATATTTGTATATACTAAAATATCATATTTATACACATACATGTAATTATACATACAATATAATTATATATGAATAATATTTGCAGTCATAGTGAACTTTAAGTAAATGCGTTGATTAAATTATTGCATATAATTGGCCATACACACACACACACACTTTTTTGTTTAATTATCCACGCTAATATAATTATATATGAATAAATATGATATTTACATACCAAAAATATCTTAAAACTTGCTTGAAAACAGCTTAATATTATCTGCAGTCAAAGTGAACTTAAAGTAAATGCATTGTAAAATGAATGTTCATTTAAATTAACTTAAGTCAATAATATTTATTTTTTCTTTTTGTATATATTTAAAAATATTTATCATATCATATTATACATATACATTATATACGCTAACAATTATATACGTAAATATCATAAATATGATATTTACATACCAAAAATGTCTTGTAACTTGCTGGAAAACAGCTGAATAATATCTGCAGTCATACTGGCTATAAATATATATTTTCGGCAATCAGTACAATCTAAAATTTCTAAATCAGTGCATTCCTAGTTCAATGCCTCAAAAAGGAGACATTTTTAGCTGCAACTAAAGCAGTCTCTGGGCATATCTGCTCAAATGAACGCTGCAGTGGTGTGAAATTGGTCATTTTTAGCACTCCTACACTCTTGTAAAAGTAGAAGAGGGTGCCTGAGGTCTATTTTCCCCTCCTCACACACAGCTAGCAGCGGGAGGCAGGAAGCGCGGTCCTAAAAGACTCGCTGGACGCGCTATCAGAAGGGGAAGTTCCCGTTCCCATACGCCGCTTTACAAACCAGATGTTTCATGACCTGGATCTGGTTATTGGAACAGAGCGATGGTGCCAAATGTACAGTGAATGCACTTTAATCCGACGCTGTAGAGAAATCAGGATCGTGTGCTAATGTGTTTGCATTTTTAATAGAGGATAGAGAGACTACGATGCACTCGCTTGCTCTTGAGGGAGGCTTTACACACACGTGCAACCCGTCCACTGGTCGTCCATTGTTGGTGTGAGCAGGTGTGTGAAAGGTGATAACAGAGTCTGCTTTGGGGTTCACCAAAGCTGGGGGTTTCACCTGCTTGCAAACACACACACACACACACACACACACACACACACACACACACACACACACACACACACACACACACACACACACACACACACACATGCAGGCCACCAGCCGTTAAACCGTTCCACTTAGGTGAAACCAGGTGCAATAACCCAACGCTAGAGCTCTTGGTTTCAGTAAAGACTTAGATGAAGTCAGTATCTGAACGGTATTTATTAATACAGCTAGAGTTGCATGATTATCGGGGGGAAATTCATATTTATGACTTCTGTCATATTGCAATCAATCATAATTTTTGTATTTGATTATTTAGACATTTTCTGAATTAGTACCGAATAAAATTATACACAGAAAGTGAGCAATACCACAACACTCCCATCACATGACATTCCACAAAACTGCAACTTTGCAGTTTTACGCAACAGCTTAAAATAATATGTTGGTGTACGTTGTACATTTTTCAAATTTGATATTTATACATCATCTAAAAGCTGAATAAATGAGCTTGCCATTGATGTATTGTTAAGACAGGACAATATTTGGCTGAGATACAACTATTTGAAAATCTGGAATCTGAGAGTGCTTATTATAGATATAATACACTTTAAAATAATATACTTGAGTGCAACTAAATGCACTCTCAATTGCATGTGCAATTAAATTGCAATTAAATGAAAATGCCTGCTTTTGTTAAAGCAACACTAAGTAACTTTTCCCTCAATGCTCCCTCTACAGGTTAGAAGCGGAATTGTCCATTACCGCTGTCGTAAATAATTTAGCCTACCGTCGTGTCACATGCACGTTATTTGTTTGAAAGGCTATCCAGGACCGGCTTTGGAAATAACGATGTCCAGTGACAAGGTAGAGTATGTTGTATGACTTTATAAAAGTATGAAAACCTTTAGTGAAGCAAGTCGCATTTGTAGTATCATTTGAACTACAAAACCGCGACCCGACAACCCAAACTTACATAGTGCTGTTATGGCTGATAGAGGGTCGCAAAGCGAATACCAAAGTGCCGTTTCACCCTGTTATGAGTTGATGAACCACTGACATGAGTTCGGAAACATTATTTTAAGGTAAAAAAAAGTTACTTAGTGGTGCTTTAACATGCAATTGTGAAATTATGTAAAGATGTACTTTAATGCTTTAAAGCCCCACTAAGTAACTTTTTTTACCTTAAAATAATGTTTCCGAACTCATGTCAGTGGTTCATCAACTCATAACAGGGTGAAACGGCACTTTCGTATTCGCTTTGCGACCCTCTATCAGCCATAACAGCACTATGTAAGTTTGGGTTGTCGGGTCGCGGTTTTGTAGTTCAAATGATACTACAAATGCGACTTGCTTCACGGCAGGCTTCACAAAAGGTTTTCATACTTTTATAAAGTCATACAACATACTCTACCTTGTCACTGGACATCGTTATTTCCAAAGCCGGTCCTGGATAGCCTTTCAAACAAATAACGTGCATGTGACACGACGGTAGGCTAAATTATTTACGACAGCGGTAATGGACAATCCCGCTTCTAACCTGTAGAGGGAGCATTGAGGGAAAAGTTACTTAGTGTTGCTTTAAGAAATATAGTCATGAAAGCATGCTCTCTTTTAAGTACACTTAAGTGGCTTTTTGTGTTAGTAATATTATCTGTAAGTACAGTTTTTTAAAAATACTTTTAAGATTTGAAGTACATTACAAGTGCACCGCCAACAGAATTAAGTGGACTTCTTTTTCACAAATATTAAAATTTAGGCTGATACTGATAAGCCAGTATTTATTTTCATGTTATAGATCATAATGATAAATGTCTGGTATTAAAATTCAAATCTATTTTGTCAAAATAATTAAACAATAAAATCACAAAAAATTCACTGTAAATGCTAGAAGCGAATTTATGTGTCATAACATTATAATATATATTTTAGATTTTGTAAAAAGGACATTTAATGAGTTAAATTATTTTTTAAGTGTTTTTTAAAGTAACTTTAAATGAGTTTTAGATGAAGGTACGGTAATCTAAATGTAAAAATAATGGAATGCAGTTTTTAATATCAGATAAATTTGAAACCAAAACCACAACCAAAAATGTTTTTTAATAATTACTTACTGTTTTATTATAATTATTTTGTAAGACTTTTTAATTTAAATAATTTTAATGATACTAAATTAAAAAATAAATAAGTTATTTTTCTCAGTTCTATGCAACAGAATCAGATTTAACTTATTTTTTTATTATCCAAATAATGTATAGTCCTACAAAGCTGTTATTATCCGAATTAGAATCAGAAAGAGCTTTATTGTCAAGTGTGTTTACACACAGAAGGAATTTGTCTTGGTGTTAGGAGCTTCCGGTACAGAACGTACAAACACGGTGCAGACATGCATAAAATTGGGATAAAACACTAATATTAGAGAAAATATATCTATAATAATATCAGAATGAGCAGAGCATAGTGTCACAATAGGGCCATATATATTTTTGTCCGTTTTCCTCTTTCGCTGGCAGAAATTTCAGTGCATTCATATTATATACACAATAATGATGATAAATAAATTAAAACCTCTAGTATTGCCCTTTTTTGTTGTCGTTTTTACAGAAATTATCAGCCATATCAACACAGACTGTGGCTGCTAAAAGCCATTCCAGCTAAAAACGCTTAATTGCAGCCATAATCATAACCTTGACTATTTGATTAGTTCTGCAGCCCTAAATGTTTCCTTCCTTAAACATTTTCTTTCTTTCTTCCTCCCTTCGCGCCATAAAATGATGCCCATCCATATGAACCCGCATCTAAAAGAACCGCGCTTACGTTCTCTTTTCATTGTCATACCTCGCATGATATT